>NC_134694.1:106737932-107037932 GCF_050947455.1 Rhinoderma darwinii | reverse complement strand
CTCCCCTCTTCATCGAGAGGAAGTGTCAGAAACTGTTGAACGCACTCATTAAAGGGGTTGCCTATCTCTGACATTTATGGCCTATTCACAGAATGTGGCATAAATGCCCGCTAGATGCGGGTCCCACCTCCGGGACCTGCACCTATCTCAAGAACAAGGCCCCCTGACCCCCATCCTATCTTCTGCTGCTGCTTTCCGGCTGCTAAGTTAAGAGGTGGCTGGGTTTTCTGAAAATAGACGAGCGCGTCTAGTGTAGCAAAATACGCTAGTCTGTTTCCGAAAAACCCAGCCACCTCGTAATTCAGTGGCTGGAGGCCAGGCAGCACAGGTGGGATGGGGATCAGGGGACCCCGTTCTAGAAATATGGCATATCCATAAGACACGCACCGAATGGTCCATTCAGACGTTGCGGTGGAGGTGCGGTTAAAACCGCATTGAAAAAAAAATGCATCTGGAAGCAAATTATTTCTACTGCAATCGGTGCATGAGGTAAAAACGCATGTGGTTTATGAATGTGGTTTTAACCGAAACGCAATGTCCAGACCCTAAATGTCCAAGATGGGAACGTGAAGGACGGCACAAGCTCATCCTGCTCTACAGACGAGGATTGAGGGCCCCAGCATTTAGACCCCAACTATATATGTTATGAGCCATACCCCACTGATTACTGAGAAATCCCATAAATAAATATGCCCTTCAGCTGATCCTGAACGTAAAAACGTCCTGACAGGGCACATGACAAGGAGCTGTCCGTTTACTTGCCCCACTCTGAGGTAACTAGACACCCCCTAATATCACTGTGTACCCTGCTCTCATTATACAGCACTTGCTGAGGTAACTGCGTCACTAGACTGTGTATATAACATACATGGACATTCCCGCCATAACTCGCAAGAGGCGACAATTTACGGCGTCAATATTATAACCCCCATCCCAATGTTGGATATAGGCCACACCCGCCTGCAAAAAATGTTCACCAATCAGCTGTTCCGGCGAAGGGAACTCTGGTCACGTGGTCAGCGTTCAACATGGCGGCGCCCAGGCTGGTAGGTCAATGTTAGAGAAATGTTTGTATTACGTGTAGGAGGAGGGCGGCTGCGTATATACGTGTGTGGACAGCGGTGTATGTGTGCGCTGTGTTTTACACCGGTCTGTCATGTTTTATTAGATACTTGAGATGAGATGTAGATTCTAAATGTCAGTACTACCCAATACGTAACCTGGCTCTTCAGTCATGAGCGACAGGCGCGCGGATATTAGGTGTAGTACGGTATAAGCTGCTCGCAGTTTGAAGACTTCCTGTAATGAACTTCATAAAGGCAAAAAGGGAGCAGTTGCCCATAGCAACCAATCATTGCGCTGCTTTTATTTTCTAAATTGCATTGGAATAATGAAAGCTGGAATTTGATTGGTTGGTATGGGAAAGTGCGCCAGTTTTTTATTTTACATGAGGCTGTTTAACCCCTTGAGTTTATATATCACTGCGTTCCGAAATCTATAACTATTTTTCATTTCTCCGTAAATGTAGCAAAGGGCTTGAGTTCTTTTGCGGGACAAGTTGTATTTTCTATTGGCAGCATTTTAGGATACATATAATGTATTCCAAAACTTTTTATACATTTTTTTTTGGGTGGGGTAAAAAAAAGAAAAGCAATAGTTTTTGGGGTTTTTGTTTTTATGCCGTTCACCATGCGGTATAAATAGCAGGATAACTTTATTCTGCAGGTCAGTACGATTCCGATGATACCAAATTTGCCCGCGTCTATCATCCTGTGGATATGCCATAAATGTCAGAGATGGGAATAACCCTTTCATGGCTGGCACAGCATTTTGCATAATTTTTCATGCTTTTTTAAACAAAAAATGTTAATGTGTTTTTTTGGTTCAGCCATATTTTACATTCAGGCGGCTCTGTCACCAGCTCATCACTTCCCTATCTCCCACCTAATCTAATAGGCGCTTTAATGCTGATAACGCCAGTGTTTTTTGTTAATAAAACCGTTTATTATTTCCAAAGTTCTGTTCTTTTTTACACTTATGCTAATTTTGTCTTCATGGCCAACTGGGCATTTTTTTTCTTTTCACCGTGTGGGTGTTGTATAAAAAAAACTGTAGGACGCCGACCAATCAGCATCATGCACTTCTCTTCAGTCCAGCCCAGCGTGATTCACGGCTAGAATCGAGAGATCACGCTGTGACGTCACTCCCGCAGGTCCTACACCAGAGCGACGTAAAACAGACCAGACATCGCCTCCGATGTGGTCAACTTAGCTCCTCGATATTTTTTAATAAAAAGTGATCAAAAAGTCGTATGTACCAACAAATGGTACCAATAAAAACTACAGCTCGTCCTGCAAATAATAAGCCCTCGCACCGCTCAATCTACAGAAAAAAAGTTATGGCTCAGAATGTGGTGAAACAGAACGTAAGTAAAATTTAAGTAAACTAAAAGTAGTAAAATATAAATACAATCTATATAGATTTGATATCACCGTAATCGTTTTGAGCCACAGAATAAAGTTAAGTTGTCATTTTTACCACACGGTGAAAACAGTAAAAACTAAACCGAGGAATTTGGAGGAGTTTTTTCCAAATTTCAGCCCGCAAATATATTTTTTCCAGTATATCATATGGTACTTTAAATGCTAGCAATAGAAACTACAACTCCTCCCGCAAAAAATAAACCCTCACACCGCTCTATTGACGGAAAAATAAAAACGTTATGGCTCTTGGAAGATAGGAAGTGAAAAACGAAAATGAAACAAAAAAAATATCCGTGTCCTTAAGGGGTTAACGTCTACACATAGTAAACGGGGCCTAAGAACATTTCCTGGAACGGCTTTTTAAATCAAACTGCAGCCAAACAGAGTATCAGTGTGTTTGGTGCAACTTTCAAAATGCTTTTTATTAAAAAATAATTTGTACTTTTTCAGATACAGCTGCTTTGTATCCTGTATGCAGAGCAGCTGTATCTAGCGCTGAAACCTGAATCCATCAGGTCAGTGGCACTGACGGGTTCAGTGATAGCGGATCCAGCTGTAATCTATCACATCTAAGTTCATAACTTACATATGATCGATGACCGGTGGATCGACATGCAGGACCCGCTGACACTAAACCCGTCAGTCCTGCGCACCTGACAGGAACAGGATTTAGCGCACGATACAGCTGCTCTAAGTACAGGATACAAAGCAGCTGTATCTCTAAAAATAATTTTTAATAAAAAGGTGTACATGTCCTTTCAACATTTTCCCCAAGATATAAAAGGTTTCTATGGGCTTAAAATATGAAAACAATAAAGGTTGTAATATACTTACACCGCCAGTTCTCCCTCGTTCCCGCACCAGTGGTCTCCGTGTTCTGTGGAAAGCTGCGTCATGTCAGGATTAGGCCGGCGTCATGCCCACGACCTTGTTACAGATCTGTTTACGGATCCATGATATGTCGCCCATAGAAATCACTGGTAGTGAACATCCCCGTGCCTCTGATTCCAGATGTGGTATGTTTCATGCACTCTTTGATGATCAGGATGTCCGTCTTATTGGGGCAAAAACAAACTTTTTTCTTGTCTTGTCTCAGATGCAGAGTGTCAGAGTGCTGCCCGCCATCAGTCATGGGATCCTTCGTTACGGTTCATCGTCTTCTGAAACCAAAGAGAAGGTCCTGCAATATCTTATGAATAACTTCACCTCAGTTCAGACTATAATGAAGTGGAACAACGACTTCAAGTTCTGGCGACTGAAGACGAGGAATAAGTACGTATTCTGGAACATAAATCGCATCAAGTGATGGTGCGGCATTATCTTATAGAGCAGGTTAACTCTTCTCGGACCCTGACCGTGCCAGCCAACCGGTCCATACACAGAACTTCAAGATGCATACCTCCCAACAGTTCACCAACAAAGACTGCAAAGAAGCCGGCCTTGTGCAGGTTTGCATAAAATGGGCATTTCTAGCCAATTTTGGGCATTCTCTGTGGAACTGGGGTGGGGCTTAAAGGAGTTTTTTTAAACAATCCGAAATGATCACCTATCCACCCGAACTCCTGGAGCAAGGAGGAGCTTGAATGGAGCAGCGTTCGAGCATGCGCCCACCGCTCCATTCACTGTCTATGAGAATGATGAAAACAGCCAAGCTCTGTACTCTGCTGTTTTCATCATTCCCATAGGCATTGAATGAAGTGGCAGCGTGCACGCTCGACCGTCGCTTGGGACCCCCGTTCTCACGATCGGTGGGGGTCCCAGCGGTGGTTTCCCCAGCGACCAGAAAATTATTGCCTATCCTGTGGATAGGGGATAATTTACGATTTTGGGAAAACCCCTTTTAAAATATTCTGTTTGGTGCTCAAACGTTGCGAGGTATGCAAATTGGCTGTTCATGAATATGCATTATGGGTTACGCCCCTGTTCAGCCCTCATAGAATGCATCATTTAGCAACTTCCTCTACAAGATGAGAGCTGATTGGCCTGCCATGTGACCTTACTGCTGAGCAAAGAGATTGGTCAAAGCCCTCAATAAAGCTCTGGCTTTTAGACTCATTCAGAGAAAGTGAAACCCAATTAGACTCATTCACTACTAAGTAAAAAATGTTAAAATAAGGATCCAAAGTAAGAGATGTTAATTAATGGCATATCATATCAATTTGTCATCAATGTCTACTATTTAAACTGAATGCTTCCAGTTGCATATTGTGATATAACATGGATTGTAACTAAAAGAACAGAGGGGGATGTTTTTTTAAGTTGTTCCCTCCAGTAATTTTCTCCTGCCGTCCTGACATTGGGAGTGGAGATTCCGCTACTGCATTTTTTTAACATTTTGCATGGCATTATGGGTAGGCGACTTTCCGACAAGTCCCTTGTACTGCACTTTTTGGATACGTTAACACTTCAGAATTTCCGTGCAGAAAATTTGGCTAGAAATTCTGCAATGTTTACGCTGTAGGAGAACATAACTAATGGTCAACTGGGCTGATGTTATAAGGATTGATGCAAAGAAGAAATAAATACGGAAATCAAACTGACTTTTACATTGTTAATTATATTAATTTCCTGTTTGTCTCTATTTTTTTTAGACGCTTTTATTTAATAGAATCAATGTATGGAAAAAATGCTGCCGCCGCATACTACACGCTGGAGCAGAAGGGAGGTGTGAGGTGCGGTACCTGCTGAAATCATGTCTCTCGCCCGGAAATAAATACTTGGGGAACAATTAAAGCAATTTAAAATAAAAGTTCACATTGTTCGAAAATTGCCTAAATAGCGATTGCCCGATATAATATTACGGGACTTGCTTGTGTTACCTGCAGGAATAAAGGGAATAAATTGCAGAGATGCCAAGAAAACAAGTGCCTGGCAGCGCCTCTGCCTCGTCAGCAGGCTATGTGCAAAGTTATGGCAATATGTGTTGTGGGTCCCATTTCTAGGCTGCGTGCTGACATGTCTAAGGGGGGGGGGGGTGTTCACCTGTAGTATTTTGTCGCTGTTTTTGACGCGGAAACCACGCCCGAAATCGCCTCCCATTGATTTCAATGGGAGGTGGAGGCATTTTTTTTTTTCCGCATGCCCTATCTTCGGGCATTTACGTCTCTGACCTCCCATTGACATGAAAGCGGTTTTCGCTGCGTTTTTCCCCCGCGGCGCTCAATGCCGTAAAACGCAGTGAAAACAGCGTGCAGGCAGGTCAAAACTTGCTTCAAAATTCCTGAAGGAATTTTGGGGCAGATTTTTCTGTCTGCAAAAAAACTCGGGCCTAAAGGTGCAGTCACACGCGACAGAATTTTTTGGGTCTAAATTTCTTTGACTTAAAATCCGTTGCATTTATCTGAACTTGCAGACATCCAAGCACCAGCTCTTATAGTTTCCACGGACCACGTCACCAGCTTTCCCAGTGCCCTGAACTTAATATCTGCCTTGTTCGACAGAGATTGGGGATATAGCATAATTCGGTAAAGTTGCTTTTGCAATCTGTGAAGGATGGGTGACAACCCCTTAGGGGGCTGAAGTGACAGCCATATTGGTTGCCGCCCAGCTTGCCCAGAAAGAACGTTAACATAATGACATCCTTGACAATGAGCGTCACCAACTCTTTCCTTCAGGTTCAAAGGTCACGCTGAGTGGCTTCCGCCAAACCATAAGGGACGTTATCATTTTCAGCAGTACAAGGACGTACCTGTAGAATGTGTGGACTTAAGTGGAAGCATGGTGACCTACATGGGCCTGAGCAACATAGGTAAGAGAGCAAATGAGCTTTAAAGCGGATCCGTCTCCTGTTCTATAGTTCTAATTTTTAGGGTGTGAACAGACAGAGAGCTGTATAGTAACAAGAAAGTGAAATATCATATTAATCATGTGACTGAAATAAACCTTATTTTTCAATTCAGTGCCATTTTCAAGAACTCTGATTGCTGTCAGTGAATGAGAGCATTCCAAGATCACATACTTCCCTAAGATCTGACATAGCAGAAGATCATTCATTTTAACAGGATTTTGCCCTTTAAGCTTTCTAGATCTCTGCTTGCTGTCTGTGCATGGGAACAATGTTGTTTACATTGAGAAGCTGAAAACCGCGCAAAGGACACTGCTCTTTACAAGAGTGAGATGTGATAGACCTAACTCCTGTACCGCTGGTGCTGCTACTCGCACAGCAACATAAATGTGCAGCGCGGTGATGACACAGGCTCAGAAGCTGCGTCTATGTCATCAGCAGTGGGTGTCCGCTGTAACGATCAGGATTGAAGCTAGCTACGATCCCATCCGGTCAACCCCCCCTAGATGCCGCGATCAATAGCAACTGCAGCATCTAAGGAGTTTGACAGAGGGAGGGGGTTCCCACTGTCAGCCTATTGGTGCCAGGGGAGCCTAACAAATGGCAATAGGCTGCCTGTCTGCAGAATACATAAGTAGTGCAGCGTATTATGTAAGCAATCAAATGATCGCATGTCCAAGCCCCACCCCTTTTTTTTAATACAATATAATAAATCTTGCAAAAAAAAGTGTTTTTAAGTCTTTTTTTTTTTTTAGGGAAAAATGCTTTATTATGGGGGGGCGGAAACGGGACTATACAAAGTTGGTATTGGCGCATCCGTAACAATCCGTACCATAAAATGATGCTATAAAAAAATTGAAAAGCAATTGCAGAGTTGCTGTTTTTGGTTTTTTTTTCATCCTGTCTCCCAAAAGACAGAATAAAAAGTGATCAAAAAAAAAAGTTGTGTGTACCCCAAAATTTTACCAAGGAAAACTACCGGATGTCCTGCAAGAAACGAACCCTCATACATGTGACGGGAAAATAAAAATGTTTTGGGTCTTAGAAAACGGCGACTAAAAAAATATTTATTTTTAATAAAAGTGATTTCGGTATGCAAATGTAGTAAGACATAAAAAAAACTATATAAATAGAGACCTTTCATTCTGGAAATCAGTGGTGGCCCGAGATCAGACTTCACCAATGTGATCTTCTCCGGTGTATCTACAACATATCAGATCATTTTCACTGGATTTCCCCTTTAAAAGGGTTGTCCAGTCATAAAAAATTGATGGCCTTTCCTCAGGATAGACCATCAATCTCTCATCGATGGGGGTCTGACTCTCGGCACCTCCGCTGATCATCTGGTGTGAAGGGGGCGCGGCGATCGTATGTGCGCTGCTCCCCCTTCATTCCTTATCTGCTCGTACTGTGAATTGCCGTCACACTTGTAGCGGCGGTTCACATTATAAGGCTGGGTTCACACGAGCATGTTACGTCCGTAAAGGACGGAACGTATTTCGGCCGCAAATCCTGGACCGAACACACTGCAGGGAGCCGGGCTCCTAGCATCATAGTTATGTACGACGCTAGGAGTCCCTGCCTCTCCGTGGAACTACTGTCCCGTACTGAAAACATGATTACAGTACGGGACAGTTGTCCCGCAGCGAGGCAGGGACTCCTAGCGTCGTACATAACTATGATGCTAGGAGCCCGGCTCCCTGCAATGTGTTCGGTCCGGGTCTTGCGGCCGAAATACGTTCCGTCCTTTACGGACGTAACATGCTCGTGTGAACCCAGCCTTAAGGCTCGTTCACACGAGCGTGATTCTCGTACGTGTGCTGTTCGTTGAAACAACGCGCAGCATACGGCCCCATTGACTTCAGCGGGGCTATTCACACACGCATTGTGTTTCACGCAACCGCGTGCTGTCCATGTTTTACGCATCAATTACAAAAACAGACCACGCGCAAAGCACACTGATGCAAAACGCAACGCGCATGGACAGATTTAACGTGCGTTTTTTACGTGCGTAAATCTGTCGCGTCGTGTGAATGCAGCCTTACAGCCTTCTCCCATTCAAGTGACTACTGTCAACTGCCGCTACGAGCGTGTCAGTGATTCACGATACGAGAGCCGCTGCCCCTTAAAAACAGCTGATCGCCAGGGGTGCCGAGAGACGAACCCCCACCGATCAGTTGTTGACGGCCTATTTTGAGAATAGGCCACCGATTTCCTACGACTGGACATCCCCTTTAAACTTTATTGTAATAACTCCTGTAAATATATTATAAGCACACCTGACTGGGTCTAGTACGGGAATAAAGTCCATGAGCAAACAGGGTTTTGTTATCCGTTTCTTTGTTTGTGGCATCTGCCTTTTGTGGCCAGAAACGCCATTGTAGACAGAAGGGAACTGGGAGGAGTAGACGGGATTATGGGACAAACACAAACTATAAACCTTGCAATCCGTTCTTTGTATATTTTTTTAACATCGTTTACTTTCTACTGTACAGTCGGATTGCAGGAGTTGCGGGAACTGAACCTCAGCCGCTGCCGGTACATAGATGACTGGGCTTTAAGTCGACTGCATGTATTTAAGGATTCCTTACAAGTCCTGTCATTAGCTGGATGTCATCAAGTGACTGAACGAGGGTTGGCCACCCTACACCACCTACAGTGAGTGCTCCCCCTTTTTACCAAGATTTTCCCATGTGATTGTCAAACTATAAATTTGGTATATTTGTGTAGAAGACAGACAATTATCGTTGGTCTGAACTATAGGGTGGGCAATATGGGCATTTGTCCACCTCCTTAGCGGCCTTCATATCCCAGTTCTCTCCAGCACTTTCCAGACACATCCAGCAGTAAGACATAAGCGTTTGGAAAGTTTTTACTTGTACCTCCAACAATATAACCGTTTTATTTGTGGCAAGAAGTGACTACGCAGCTTTTACCAATACATAGTAATAAGGGTCGGAGCTGTATTCGCCTTGTTTGGAGCACTGATGCCCCAAAATATTCGGTGGCTGAGCATGCATGTTTTTTTTTACCAAAGTGAAATAAGGATAAGCAGATCCAGGCACATCTAGCACCGCTTATCTCTATGTTGAAGTGACAAATGATTGAGTTCAACTCGAACCTTGTTTCCCTCTTTCATAACCCTCATGTATCAGCCAGAGAAGACCGAGACTATAAAGTGCGTCTCGCACCCTGGAGCACCTAGCACGTCCAGGCAAGACATCTTATTGATTTAAATGGAAACTGTGCAATGCTTCTTTTCTCCTGTGGTGGCGCTGCAGAGAAATTGAATGCTTACTGCCAGGTTCCTCCACAGATTAGTTGATCACTGGAGGTCCTAACAGTGGGAAACACTATAAGCAGCTTAAAGGGGTATTCCCATCTTAGACATTTATGGAAAATCTACAGGATATGCCATAAAGGTCTAATAGATGTGGGTCCCACCTATGGGATCTCCACGGTCTCCAGAACAGGTCACCTGTGCCGCATCCAGATGGAGAATGAATGAAGAGGTGGCAAGAATTGCGAAAAGAGCCTTGCCAGCTGTTCTCCACTGTTTATGTAATCCCAGCCACCATTTTCCACCCGGATGCAGTGGTCGCCTCACTAGGCTGGACAGGGTCGGGGGAGATAAGAGAGCTGGTACCCGAATCTATCAGACATTTATGTCTAAGATGGAAATACCCCTTTAACATTACAGGGGGCCCTTCTAACAAAAACTTATTGTACAAGCGGACAACCCCTTTAACAATAATCTCCATGTTCGCAGTCCGCTTACGTCTTATTATGGGTGTGGCCTAACCTGCAGTTCTTTTCTCAGGAATCTGAAGCATTTGGATTTGTCTGACCTCCCCGCCGTCAAAAATAAGGGGTTAACGCTGATCCTCTTGGAGGAGATGTTGCCAGCCTGCGAGATTGTGGGGTTTGATTATACAGATGGGCTGTATACAGAGGAGATCGCGGCCAGCTCAGAGCGCATGAAATAAACCCGGCTCATGGAGAGCCCGGCTGCTAAGGTGAGCCGAGTTATGTCAAAGTCTTGAAGTTGTGAGTCTGTATACATCTCCGTGGCTTGTATTCACCTTGTTCGGAGCACTGATGCCCAATATGCCATGACTGCTTTGACATTTAAGAAATCTTTATGTTTACCTTTGAAACCCTTTTTGCAGTTTGTGTATAGGTATAATTTACTTAAGCAATGCACTTACAAACCTTCTCGACTTCTTAACTTATCTCACAGCCTATATTATAGTCCAGAGCTGCATTCACAATTCTTCCCAGCTGAAATACTCCAGCATTCCTACTGGCACAATGATTACACAGTGGATGTTCAGGTAATTTGCATTCTGGGAAGAGTTTGCCTTACACTAGACACCATATAATAATCTGATGTAGGACACAACAAGCTTTCCCGTTGCATTATATGAGCTCCACCAAGCTGTTAGGGTCTGGTGGCAAGATGTTAACTGACAAACAGCAGAACTATGAATGCAGCTCTGGAGTATAATACAGGCTGTAACTCAGGATCGGTACAAGATGTGTAATGCAATGTATTTACTCAACTTTATGTGTAGGTTATATCTGTGTTCAAACTGTAAAATGGTGGACATACACTGTTCAGTGATCGTATTAAAACCACTGACAGGTGAAGTGACTCACATTGACTATCTGGTTACGGTGGAGCCTGACAAGAGGTGGGATATATTAGGCAGCAAGTGAACAGTCGGTTCTTGAAGTTGATGTGTTGGAAGCAGGAAAAATGGTCCAGTGTAAGGATCTGAGCGACTTTGACAAGGGCAAAATGGTGATGACTAGAGGTCAGAGAATCTCCAGAACGGCAGGTCTTATGGGGTGTTTCCGGTATGCAGGGGTTAGTACCTACCAAAAGTGATCCAAGGAAGGACAACCGGTGAGCTGGCGACAGGGTCATGAGTGTCCAAGGCTCATTGATGCATGTGGGAAGCGAAGGCTAGCCCGTCGGGTCCGATCCCACAGAAGAGCCACTGTACAACAAATTGCTGAGAAAGTTACTGCTGGTGAAGATAGACAGGTGTGAGGACAGACAGTGCATCGCATGTGAGCTGGAGCATGGAGCAGATGGCTCCAGGATGCACTGTGGGAAGAAGACGAGCCAGCGGAGGCAGTGTGATGCTCGGGCAATGTTCTGCTGGGAAACCTTGGGTCCTGGCCTTCATATGGATATTACTTTGACATGCACCAAGTGCACGTCCTCATGGCAAAAGTAATCCGTAATGGCAGTGGCCACTTTCAGCAGGATAATGTGCCCTGCCACACTGCAAAAAAAAATCCGAAAAGTTCAAGGTGTTGACGGCCTAAAAATTACCCAGATCTTAATCTGATCAAGCATCTCTGGGATGTGCTGGAAAAACAAGTCTGACCGATCCATGGAGGCCGCACCTCACAACTTACAGGACTCAACCCCTTAACGACATCACCGTTCATGTACGCAGATGTGCGTTCTAACAATATGGTGCGGGCTCAGGAGCTAAGCCCCCGCCATATGCAGTGGGTTCTCTCTGTTTTACACATCTGACACCCGCTTGCAATGGCCAGGATTATGGCATCTAAGCTGTTAGACCGTGGGAGGGGACACCCTTTGGCCCCCTTGCGACAAAATCGTGGGGTTCTGAGTAGTTGCCATGACAGCCGGAGGCCTCAGTGCCCTGCCAGAGGAAAAGTTCAATAGGAGAGCACAAAAAAAGGCCGTACATTGCAATACATGTGTATTGCATGAGCGATCCATCGGTTGCATAGTAAAGTGCCGTAGGTGGGAAAAAAAAACCCAAAAAGCAACTTCCCATTTAAAAAAATGAAAACAATAAAAGAATAAGATAATTGGTATCACTGCGCTCTTCTTGAAAGTCCAAAACTATTACAATATCACGTTATTTAACCCGCACCGAGAACGCTGTATGGAAAAAAAATTCACCATGGCAGAATTGATGTTTTTACGGTCACCTCACGTCCCCCAAAAAATTGGAATTGGGGCCTGTTCACATCAGCGTTGGCTTTCCGTTCAGGGGTTCCGTCTGAGGTTTCCGTCGGGTGAACCCCGCAACGGAAAGTCAAACGGAAACCACAGCTTCCGTTTGCATCACCATTGATATCAATGGTGTCGGAAACACTGCTAATGGTTTCCGTTTGTCACCATCCTGGCAGGTTTCCGTTATTCCGACGGAATCAATAGCGCAGTCGACTGACGGAAACCTGCCGGAACGGTGGCCATTAGCAATGTTTCCGTCACCATTGATATCGATGGCGATGCAAACGGAAGCTGTGGTTTCCGTTTGATTTTCCGTTGCGGGGTTCCACGACGGAAACCCTGAACGGAAAGCGAACGGTGATGTGAACAGGCCCTAAAAAGTCGTTTGTAAAAAATGAAAACTACAACTCGCCCGAAAAACAACCCCTTAGACTGCTCCATTAATGGAAAATTAAAAGTTATGGGTCTCAGAATATGGCAACACAAAACACGGCTGAATACATCGGGCAAACCAGATTTTTGGTGGTCACCCGTTGCATTGTTGCTATGCAACAGGCCAGGCACATTCTGCCTCATATTTTATTATTTAGAAACCTATAGGAGATTAAACGTCATGATTGGGGAAAAGTTCACATGAGAAACTATGGCTTTCACCGGAGTCTCCCTTTACATATAATGAACACCTCCATAAGAGTGGAGGTCACATGACAGGAAGTCTACGCACAGAAGGGTTAGACTGTTGATGCTACCATGGCAACCCCAGGGAATATCCAATGTTTACATTACTGTTGTAGTCATCAGATCAGGAGAAAAAGAGAAAATTAAAGTAAGGTGTAAGTTCGTATCCTAAGACAACCACAGGTGACAGTCTATGGACTGAGAGGATAGACGGATTCACATTACAGGGCCTGGTTTATTCAAACTGTCATTCAGCAAAACTAGCCTTGTTGCCTGTAGCAACCAATCAGAGCTCCGCTTTTATTCCTTATACCTCTCTGGAAAAATTAAGCTTCGCTGTGATTGGTTGCTCTGGGCAACAAGGCCAGGTTGTCTGTTATACGATTTTGATAGACTATGCCCTATATTTGTCAGCCGTTCCTATTTTCGCTGGACTGTCCCATGAGCCAGATCTAAAAAAGGAATAGGGTTGGGAAAATTTGCATTATAAGGGGGGCATAAAAGCTCCATTCACAAGGAGCAATGATCATTATGTATTGGGACGAGAGATCGTTACCACAATCGTTCGTCCCAATGCATTTGCATCATGTCGGCAGCACCTCTCCCTCTTTACACAGTGAGATGTGCTGCTGACTAGCGACCATTTTTTATGGCAGCATAAAAGATCCGATTACCTGATGACCTGTGTTTCCTTATTCGTCGGCTGATCGTTGCTCTGTTTACACAGGGCACTGATCGCCAATGACCATTCATATTTACGCTCTTTTGCCCGATCATTGGTCCGTATTGAAGGGCTATAAGGACTTTTCTCATTCCGCAATTGTTATTTGTATTCAGCAACTCACCGCTTCACCGCTTGGGCTGAATAGGAAGATCTATACATTGGCTAATAGTATTTTTTTATTTTATTTTACTGCACCTATAACTGAGTGTGGATTTTCGATCCCCGACTTGTAGCTTTATATTTTTGCCTTACAGCTACGGCACTTTATCTTATCGGGGTCATCTCCCTATTTTTGTTGTTTCAATGCCTATGGGATCATAGGAGGATCGAAATGTAAAAATGATGTTTCTTTTTAATATATACAGGGTGGGCCATTTATATGGATACACCTAAATAAAATGGGAATGGTTGGTGATATTAACTTCCTGTTTGTGGCACATTAGTATATGGGAGGGGGGAAACTTTTCAAGCTGGCTGTTGACCATGGCGGCCATTTTGAAGTCGGACATTTTGTATCCAAGTTTCGTTTTTTCAATGGGAAGAGGGTCATCTGACGCATCAAACTTATCGAGAATTTCACAAGAAAAACAATGGTGTGCTTGGTTTTAACGTTACTTTATTCTTTCATGAGTTATTTACAAGTTTCTGACCACTTATAAAATGTGTTCAAAGTGCTGCCCATTGTGTTGGATTGTCAATGCAACCCTCTTCTCACACTCTTCACACACTGATAGCAACACCGCAGAAGAAATGCCTCCCGATCTGACCCCCTTAGACTTTTATCTTTGGGGTCATCTGAAGGCAATTGTCTATGCTGTGAAGATACGAGATGTGCAGCAACTGAAACTACGGATACTGGAAGCCTGTGCTAGCATTTCTTCTGCGGTGTTGCTATCAGTGTGTGAAGAGTGGGAGAAGAGGGTTGCATTGACAATCCAACACAATGGGCAGCACTTTGAACACATTTTATAAGTGGTCAGAAACTTGTAAATAACTAATGAAAGAATAAAGCAACGTTAAAACCAAGCACACCATTGTTTTTCTTGTGAAATTCTCGATAAGTTTGATGTGTCACATGACCCTCTTCCCATTGAAAAAACTAAAGTTGGATACAAAATGTCTGACTTCAAAATGGCCGCCATGGTCAACACCCAGCTTGAAAAGTTTCCCCCCTCCCATATACTAATGTGCCACAAACAGGAAGTTAATATCACCAACCATTCCCATTTTATTTAGGTGTATCCATATAAATGGCCCCCCCTGTATATAATGTTCCAGAGAGTCTGGGAAGAAATGAAACCGAGGTTTTCGATCACTCACGTTTTGTCCATTTGTCCTCTATGGAATAACCTGTAATCTTCCGAATTTGCAGGAAAGCGAGATGTTTTAATTTTAGAAAAAGAGGGGACTGATCTTTGTGTCTCAGCTGTTGATGTTTCCTTTTTTGAGAGTTTGTCAGCCCAATTTTTTTTTTAGCTAACCCATTTATTTTTACTGTTATTGATACTTTCTGTTTCCTCTTCTATTGGTTATTATTACACAATCGTTACTCATTTTAGCCTTTCATATAGTGGGTATTGTATAAATTAATTCTCATGCCTCTTTTACTTGTAAATCTAGGATACATTAGGGACACGATTTAGGATCTGTGGGATGACAGGTGGCACAACATATTGACATGCATTCTCCTTGTGTTGACCACAAAATGGTTAACTTTATGTGAATACACAGACTACTAAATTGTATTTTTTTTGTAAAAAAATTGAGCTACTTGGCGCTTTAAACGCTGTTTCCATGCATATGATTTGGACTTGGTCAAAAATTTGGCATATATACAACTTAAAATGAATACATAGTGGTGTTTGATTCTTTTGTTTGTCTTTTAGGCGATATGTCTGAATTGTCCTTTCTCTCTACACATGAAAAGAAACTAGTCACAAGACTGTTATTTTTGGCAAAGCTTCTTATAAGCGAGGAAATGGATCTCAGCCCATTTAATAACGTGTGAAGTTTGGCTTTGATTGGGAAAACATAATAATTATGAGCGTTTTTTTTCAAGTTAAGGGGTCAGGACAATCCTCAGAAGCGCTACTTTTACTGTTGTCCAATATATTTGTTTAGGTTTTTTTCTCTTTCTTTCATGATCCAGTGGGTGGGGGAGAGGAAATGAGGTATATATTTTTTGTTGTAGAAATTTCTGATGAGTATATTATATGCGGTATTTATATTTTATAAACAGAAAAATTAAGATTAGACCAAAAAAAAAATCAAGGGGGCAGAAAATGACCTATTGACACATATTTTTTTAAGAATATTTGGTGTTTTATTTTTTTTAATATTTTCTATGACATTATCTTTATTGAAAATAACCCTAAAATCTTGCAGTTCTCACTCTGACCACTGAGACTCACAATAGACTGACTCGTCCTGTTCTGTAGAGATCACTTCTTAACTGTCATCTCGTTATCATCACAGGCAGGATTACGATGACAGGTAACACCTCTATATAGATAACACAGGATCCGCCATTCATAATAGACTGACCCTTCCTGTTCTGTAGTGATCACTTCTCAGCAGTCATCACATTATCATCACAGGCAGGATTACACTGACCGGTAACACCTCTATATAGATAACACAGGATCCACCATTCATAATAGACTGATCCTTCCTTTTCTGTAGAGATCACTTCTCAGCAGTCATCTCATTATCATCACAGGCAGGATTACACTGACAGGTAACACCTCTATATAGATAACACAGGATCCACCATTCATAATAGACTGAAGGGCCTTTTAGACGAGCCAAGAAATTGTAACGGTTAGCGAGTCATTCCGTAGCGAACGATCGTTATTTAATTGCATCTATTATCTTTGAAATAGTTGTTATTGTGATCGTTGTTTAGGTCACTTGTCTGGCATCTTTTTGTGCATTAGCACCTGCTTTGTTGTTGAAAGACGAACGATACCTGTTTAAACTTTCTTTAGTGATGACGAACGATAATTCACTTATTCAAAATGACATGATCGTCGATATACGAAGAATATATCGTTAATCGTTCGATCTCTTTCAGTGTTTACACCGAGGCTAATTGATCACTTTTGCTCAATCGAACGATTATTCGAACGAGAATCGACTCGTCTAAAAGGCTCTTGTCCCTTTGTGTTCTGTAGAGATCACTACTTGGCAGTCATCTCATTATCATCACAGGCAGGATTACACTGACAGGTAACACCTATATATAGATAACACAGGCTCCACCATTCATAATAGACTGACCCTTCCTGTTCTGTAGAGATCACTTCTCAGCAGTCATCTCATTATCATCACAGGTAGGATTACACTGACAGGTAACACCTATATATAGATAACACAGGATCCACCATTCATAATAGACTGACCCTTCCTGTTCTGTAGAGATCACTTCTCAGCAATCATCTCATTATCATCACAGGTAGGATTACACTGACAGGTAACACCTCTATCTATAAATTATAGAGGATCCACCATTAACAATAGGTGATGGACACGGCTCCCCTCCTCCCCCTTCCTGCACAATGACCTCGCACAGGTCACAGTGCATGCCTAGAAAACTTTCATAGAAGTTAATAGGTCAGCTCCAGACTATTGATTCCTATGGCCCATGTGGCTGCTATAAGGCATATCTCTAAATGCTGTTAACAGCAGCTCAGGCAAGATGGCCGCCCCATAATCCTGCACATAAATTAGAATAATAAAATCTACAATCAAAAAATAAAAACAAATTGGGGAAAAAAAATATTATGTTTCACTATCTGGTTTTAATTTAGTAAAACAAAACCTAGGCGATACATTTCCTTTTAAAGGGCTATTCCCATCTCAAAAATGTATGGCATATCCACAGGTATGCCATAAATTTCCGATAGATGCAGATTCCACCTCAGGGACCTAGAACAGGAACCCCTGACATCAGTCCTACACTCTCCCGCTGTCACTGGGCTCCGGCCACTGAGTTACGAGGTGGCTGTGAGTATGGAAACAGCGAAGCTCTGCATTCTCGGCTGTTTACGTATTCCCATAGAAACGATACCAGTTAATTTTTTGCTAAAGTGACAACTGGACCTGCCGTAATATTGGTTGTCAATTTTTAATTAACTACTCAGTCGCTGACAACTGTCGCAACAAATATGGCGGCTGATTGTGTGGTCAGTTTTGGATGAAAATTCTCTTTAATCAAAATGGCTACTTATGAATATTAATTATGGGTACCGTTCCTGTTCAGCCCTCTTAAAATACGTAATAGAGCATCCTTCTTTACATAGTGATCGCTGACTGGCCTTGCTGACCTCACTTACACTATTGAGCAACGTGAATATCATTGGTCAACCCCATCATTGAACAAGCCTCCGAGCTCCTTTTTATAGACTCATTCAGAGATGGACAAACTCCTAAGACTCATCTCCACTTAATAACATTTTCCAAGACAATGGGCAGCTAAAGTCACCTGGACCACCCTTTATCTTCTTTGATCAAAGTGATCAGCTGATTGCCGCAGGTCCAGCAGCCAAAACCTGCAGTTTGCCACACATTTTCCCTGCAGCGGCCACTGCAGGTGAAATGTGGTATGACATGGCAAATAAATGGCTACAATGTAATGGTCGCACCGCGTTTTTCAAGCAGCTGCCAGTCCACTCTGATTAACAGATGGGGTCACAACTGTTTGCCCCTTTATTCTACGCACTGCAGCATTCCCGTCTTAGGGGTCATTCACACGACTGTTGTTATCTTTAGTGTCCTTATCTGGGTTTTTTTTGCGGATAGCATATCGAACCATTCCTTTCTATAGGGCTATGCAAACATCCGTTTTATTTGCGGGGTCCGTTACACAAATGAATGAACAGGTCCTATTCTTGTCCGTGTATATGCTCCGTCTGACCAATTCTAGTATATGGGTCTGCCAAAGAAACGGACATCACTCAGAAGCCACTAGAATCCGTGTTTATCTGTCCGCAAAACGAAAACGGTCCTGTGCATGATGTATAAGAGGGATCTATAGTACTGCTCATCCTGAGCCTCCTGGTTCATGAACATTGCAAAAACTACAAAACTGCCAGAAGAATTATTACATTCTCACACACATAGATCATAGGAGCGAGGAGGGGACAGGGGAAGAACGTCTGTGCTTAGATATATGCCATTCAAGGTCTGTGGAAAGCTGAGTGACAACCCCTCTGGGCACTGTAATGGTTTCTATTAGTGCCTGTCACCCAGGATATCCCACCTGTGTAGACCAGCTGAGCCTTATAATACTTCATAGGAGAGGATAACCCAGGAACTTACATTTCCAGGCCATTTTTTTCGATTTAGTGGGAAACGCTCTATAAATGAGTCTCTGGTCCTGGCTCTCTGGGTACCAGTCCCTGTGTAGGACCGATCTGGGTATTCCAGCGCATTACATTCTGGAAGTGATTACCGAGGTTCATCCTTTGCTGAATAATTTAGTGCTGCTGAGACTTCTGGAGAATAAAGTCACTCGTGAGACGGGAGGAGGAGGAGGAGGAGGGGGAGACTGCTGGGTATTCTTCTGTAATCAAGTAAACAGGAGGAGGCAGCGGGCAGGCAGAGAGTGGTGAAGACACGAGTCATTGTGCCAATGCTGGAATTATCTGTGCCACATCTGTGTAAGGTAAGCCATGCTGCCCGCTGCATGGAGCAGATGGTATTACCAGCTCTATTTCCCCTTGGCTCATGCCATAGCGGACCACATTACGGCAGATTACCAAAGACCATTTATCTGCTTTCTTACAGGATGATAAATATTCCAGTGCATGTCATGCGTGCAGTGTAGGATTTTACTGTGTCCGCTCTCCGTCTACAACTCCTCTCCCCGGGAATGTTTAGTCATCAGAGGAGCCGCTGCTTCCTCATCACTATGGGACACGATCAGCGTGATGAATTGGAGTCATGCTGCTTGTCTGTTCGGTGATTTGTATTAGATTGAAGTCTTCGGTGGACAAAAAAAAACTGCAAATATATAAACTAAGAGAAATATGTGCGCAGGGTTCTATTATTGTTATCTAGTACCCGTCGCTGACACTCGGTGAGGTCAGACATTTTTCCAGGTCAAATCTACTGAGAAAAAAGTCCTCCTGTCAATGACATCCGATGGTTGGATGTGTCGTCATTCAGTCTTATATAATAACGATGTATATTGATTTCGGTGCCGCTCACTCTAGAATGTCGCATGGGAGATTGCCGTAACAAAAATGTTAGAACGCGATAGTTATACGGTGCTCTTCATTAGCAAATCGGTGGGGTCTGTGAGCTCAGATTTCTTCTTTAAAAATTGTCTAGACCAGTGTTCCCTAACCTGTGGCTCTTCAGCTGTCGCAAAATTACAATCCCCCCCATCATGCTACGATGAGAGTTGTAGTTTTGCAACAGATGGAGTGCCACAGGTTGGCAAACACTGTCTTAGACAATTGAAGACCCTACGCTTTACTTTTTTTTATATTATATACAGTGTCTGTAGGTGGATCGTATACCTCTTCCTGGACTAATGATTTATATGTGTGATATTTTTACAGCCCATGCAGCGTTCAGCCATGGTGAGATGCCGGAAGTTCAGTATCTCGGTCATCGCCCTTCTCGCTCTGGTTTTCATCAAAATTTTCATTGACTTGACTTACGCTCCTCTCAAAATCTCTGACCCATCATCTATTTCCCCAGAACCCGACAGGAGCTCATTGACCATGTTGGAGCCCTTACAAGATGACGAGAAGTCGACTTTAGCAGCCCTGCAAATCTTGGCACAGAACTTGAGAAAACTGGTGCCCATTGCTGGAGCCTATTGGAATATTGAGCAACTTCAGTTACTGGACTTAAAGAGGCCGTGGGCATGGATGTGCGGCAAATCCACGGCACAGGTAAAACCACCGGAGCCATATCCAGACCTCTTATTGACCTTTCTAACTCAGGACCAATGTCGAAACCATAGAATGATCATAAATCAGCCGGACAAATGTCCATTCAATAGGACTTTTCTTCTTCTGGCCATCAAGTCTTCTCCACAGAACTTTGCACAACGACAGGCGGTAAGGGACACGTGGGGGGCAGAGAAAAACTATGGTGGCAAGTATGTAAGATTAGTCTTCCTTCTGGGCACAGTGACCGTGCTCGACCTATCTCCCCTCTTGGAGTATGAGAACAGCCGTTCACATGACCTTCTTCAGTGGGACTTTGCAGACACCTTCTTCAACTTGACGCTGAAGGACCAGCTGTTTTTGGGGTGGGCGAGGACATATTGTGCTAAAGCCTCTTACATACTAAAAGGAGATGATGATGTCTTTGTCCGGACGCACAACATAGTCCGCGTTTTATCACTACTGAGCAGCCAAAGGCGTCACTCACTCTATATGGGACATGTTGTAAAGTTAGCCAAACCTTACAGAGACCCTCGCAGTAAATACTATATTCCTGCATCTTTCTATATGGGGATGTATCCACCCTATGCTGGAGGAGGGGGCTATGTGTTTTCTGGATCTCTCACCCCATGGCTTTACTTGGTGTCCCATTTTGTGTTCCCCTATCCAATTGATGATGTCTATACTGGAATGTGTTTTATGGTTCTGGGGGTGAAACCAGTTGGACACCCGGGATTTAAGACATTCAATGCGCCAAAAAAAGAGAAATCATCAAGCTGCTCTGAGAAAAATCTCCTTTTAGTACATCAAAAAAGCCCCCAAGAGATATTGAAGATGTGGGGGGAAGAGTTTAAGGAGACACCAACGCAGCAGTGCTGATACCGGTGCCTTATTTTACACCGAACACTACCCCTGTTATTTCTGTGCCTCCACCCTACTGCCCCGTTCCTGCAAAAATGTTATGGAGTATGAAGTAAATGCAATGGCCGTGGCTTGGCACGTGGTAAATGTGATGTGATTTTGGGCCATGGTTCGATGCAAGATCCCCAGCTTTAACTGTCAGGAAAACAATACGTTATTTATAAGGGTTTTGTCTATTGTAACTGTTCACCGAAATAGATGGATAAAGATCCATTATCCTGAATTATCCGAATATTTGCCTTTTATAAATGCAGCTTGTGGAGCTTTTAGAGTAAATTTAAAGGAGTGGTTCACCCACATGGTAAATGAACGGGTTTCTTTAGGATATGTCCAGATGTGTGTAATGCCCAGACATATCCTACGGAGACTTACTTTACATTAGACTTTGTGGACGGAAGGGTTGAAACGTGAACAAACCCAAAGGTTAAGACTCCACGTCGTGGTATAATTGTGACGTTACTGTGATTTGCGGGCAACTTCATTGGTTCCTTACGGAAAGGACATTTGCAAGCTTTCTTGTAAAAAAAAAAATCCTAAAAAATCTGACTCGTGGTCGTGCCTTGCAACCTTTTCCCCATAGGCAAACATTGAGGTCGCCTGCGGGTTGTAGTAATACCGTAATTTTAGCAAGAATCGTGGGCATCGACATGGAGCCCTCACCTTATTTCACATGGACAAGAATAAGGTACTGCTCATGGAAGAGAAAATTAACTCCTATAGGGCCTGGAATCTGAATGGGGCCGTGCTGCAGTACCCTGCACAGCCTGTGGCGCTGCTGTGCAGGGAAAACCAGTGAAGGGGACGCAGCGCTGAAATAGTGCTGGGTCCCAGGTCGTCAGACTCGCACCGCTAGGATCTGCCATCACTTTGTGTGATGGGAATCTCTTTAATGTGTACCTGCACTTGTGATCTGCTGACGGGACATCGGGTGGGGAGAAACGCTCCTGTACGCTGGGGGGTACAGTTGCCGTGGCCAAAGGAATATCGTGCACAGGTCCTATTAGAATTAGACCCGTGCACAATACTAAACAGGGAACATGGCAAATGGTACCGCCCAGCGTGTGGGACCGTCTCTCCGCATCCAATGTCAGATCAGGCGGCAGATCACTAGTGTAGGTGCACTTTACGCTGGAGTCACTGACCAGAGCCGTGCGCTAATGGAGATGACCTGAAAAGCAACCAAAACTGGAGAAAGTAAAGCGCAGAAGGAAGTGACTTATAATTGTAAAACCACAACATGTTCGGGAAGAGAAGTGCAGATCAATAACAGCTTCACATTTTCTCCTTTTAAAGTTGCTTCTAATCCTCTCATTACTGATGCACTTTTTCCTATTACAGTATCCAATATCTAAGCCACCATTGTACATAAGAAAATTCATGAGTATAGTATAGAAATAATGGGTTAAAAGCATTTCAACTCCCAGCAGTGCGGAGAGAACTCCAGGCCCCTTAGCAGGTACTCGGCACCATTAACTCATGTGGCGCTCAGTCATTAGAAAGCAATTATAGGGAAATATTGGGGGTAATTATGGTAAGACAAGCGGAGAGTGATAATTGACTGGAAGCCGGCTCTTTAACTGACGTATTCAAAGATACATCAAAAACGGCAATTATATACCGCAAGTAATGGCAGCTTGCATTATTTAAGTCACGCAACTGAAAGTCTGCCTCATTTTATGGTTATGAACAGTAGAGGGTTAAATTGTTATAGGCAGGGACGACAGAATGAGAAGCACAAAATGCTGCAGTACTGTGCGGAGGATTGATGGCGATGAGCGCCCCATCTACAAGAGGAAGGGTTACACCCAGTTGTCAGTTTATTAATACATTTCTAGGAGGAATAACAGAGGATTGGCACATTAGAATCTTCAAAAACCACATTCATCCATGGGTTGCATCCACGTGTCATCCGTTTATTTCTCCTCTGCAAGCAATTTTTTTTTCATGCACCCATAGTGGTCGATGGACAAGCCTGGCCTGCGAAAACAGACCGGAATAGGGCATGCTATGAGTTTCTTACACAAAAAAAAAAAATGGATGCGTGTATAGCCCTATGTAATTGCATGGGTCAGTGTGCTGTCCATTGTTAAAACACACAGCACACTGATGAGAAAGAGCTTTAGCACCCAAAATTTAAATTTCATTTTGAACAATGTGTGCCCCTAGTAAGTGCAGGTTGTATCACATGGTCTCATTATTTAGCTCAAATAACTCTGAAACAATGAAGGAGTGAGTAGTAATGGAAGAGCTCTCCAGCTGCTACAACAAGCCTGCCAGGGCATACTGGGAGTTGTAGTTCCACAACAGCTGGAAAGTCAGATTGGAGACAGAGTTTATGGGCCCTATTACATGGGCCAATATTCAGGCAGACGAGCATTCATGTAAAATCTCGTAGCCGATCATTGCTCTGTATAATCAGGGCAAGGATCAGCCGATCAACAAGCTGATCTGCTCTTTTATGCAGAATTAAAAATCATCATTGTCGGCAGCGCATCTCTGTGTAATCAGGGAGACGCTGCGGACATGATGAGAATGTATAGGGACGAGCGATCGCAGTAACCAGCGCTCGTCCCCATACATATCCAATCATTGCTCCGTGTGATAGGAGCAAACGAGCGCCGGTTAACGAGCTGTCATGTTGTTCGGCGCTCATTTTCATGGCCCATATCAGGCCGTGTAATAGGACTTTAATCTGACTGTAAAACATCCCCCCCATCATCAGGAGGGAGACAAAACTCTAGAATTGCCAGGAGTTAAAGAGCGCACTATGGCGTGTGCATATAAATTCCCATTCACTCATACGGTCGGTCACATTCAGCCGCTGAAGCAGAAAAACACCACAGATATTACCCACGTAAATTGGTATTTTATGCCCTTTGGCTGGATTCACACACAACAATGTGTAGCGTTTTTTTTAGGTCAAAACGCTGCGGGCAGATGTTACTTTAAAGGGGTTATCTGGGTTTTTAAAATTGATGGCATATCCTTAGAATAGACCATCAATATTAGATCAGTGGGGGTCTCACTGTCGGCACCCCCGCCGCGCAATTGTATGAAGGGTCCGCAGCGATTCCAGCCTCTTCATGGTTTCCTTCTCGTTTGTAACTTGCACGCGCTGTTACATTTGTAGTGGCTGTGCAAGGTATTGTACCACTATCCCCTTCATACAACTGGTTGGCAGGGGTGGCGAGAGTCAGACCCCCACCAATCTAATATTAATGGTCTATCCTAAAAATAGGCCATCAATTTTAAAACCCCGGGTAACCCCTTTTGTAGCCTATAAGAAATTATTAATTAGAAGTCTAAAGAATTTGAATTTGTGGCATTTTTTGGGTCATCGCAATTTTCCTTTTAAAAACGTCGCGTTCTGGTATTTTTCCCATAGGATTTGAAAAATTGCAGAAAACAAAAAGAACCTGAAGCAAATTCCGTCTGAAAAACCACCACATTGTAGAGCAATTTTTCAGGCGGAATCTCTAATGTGGAAACCAGCCTCCTGGGATAATGCTGGATCCCACGTGACTGCTGCAGCCTGTGATTGGCTGCAGCAGTCACATGGGATGAAACGTCATCCCAGGAGGCCAGCCTGGATGGACAATAGAAGAAAGCGTTGCGATGACAATGGCCCAGATGAGTCTTTTTTTTAAATTAATTTTACACAAAAATAATAATTATTTTTTCCCATATTTGAGTTTTTTGCGGCGGAATCGCAGCGTTCCCTCCGCAAAAGTCGCATCACTTGGCTGTTTCTTGTGGGTTTTCATCCCCATTGAATTCAACGGGGAAAACCTGTAACAGAAAAGCTACAAATTTGCAGCATAAATTGACACGTTGCAGATTTAAAATCCACACCGCAGGTCAATTTATGAACGTTTTTGCTGCAGATACAGCGTGGGCATTACATTTCTTCAAATCTCCTTTACTTTGCTGCTACAGTAAATCCTGCAGAATTCCCGCACACAATTCCGTACGCTACGTGGGAACCCGGCCTAATAGCACGAATGGAAAGCCCAACATTATGTAACGTGAAGTTACGGCATTACTGTTGTAGGAGATCATGACACATGTCAAATAGGGCTACGCAGAGCACAAGAAGTTAGTGCCCCCCATCTTTGGAGAAGGCTCTTGTGTTGACACACACCAAGAATACACCAAAAGACAAGTTGATGCCCAAAACCATGAGACCTTTATTCACTGCAATGTCGTACAGTTCCTCCACCGTTCGTTCGAGCTAGTGTTCTCGTCTTCTAGAATAAGTTACATAATGCGACTTGTTATTTCTTACTATGCCACAGACACAAACCGCTCTCAGGCACCGTCCAGGAGCTCCAGATCTTTCCTCGTTTTAAAACTTCCCTCTCCCTATTATTTACAGACCCCGCAGAAATCAGAAATGTATTCCCTAAAAATAAAAAGGCGGAATGAGCAGCCTGAGGAGGATTCACCGCTGGAGTGTGGCGCTGCCTGTAACAGGAATCCTGGGGTAACAGCGTTTTTACAGCCATGGATCGGCCGCACAGGGCTGAGGTCATTGTTCAAAGTTGTCCATGGGGTAATGTTCCCCGTAAACTTTTAGATGTTTCTGCAGAGACTCCTCCTGCTTCTTCAGATGTGGTGGCATCTCCGAGTAGACATCTGTGAACATGTGTTTGATACTGGGCTTGCGTTTACGCTCTGCCTCTTCAAAGGCTTCCATAACCTGCGGAAGAAACAGACCCCGTCACCCACATTCACAGCTCCTGCCATAAGCCCAGAGTCCTTATTCTTCCCGCTCTCATTTCTTAAAAGGGAATCCGACACCTTGCCGGACCTCTTCAAAGAGGGTCTATTAGTGCTTAGAAACATTGATAAGTCAGCAGTCCAGCTTCACTCTGTGTCACATTAATGGCTACGTACACCTTTGAAAATGATTGAGATACAGCTGCTTAGTATCCTGTATACAGAGCAGCTGTATCTTGCGCTGAGATCTAAATCCATCAGGTCAGCGGCAGCGATTGGTTCAGTGTCTGTGTGTCCTGCGTGGATCGAGTGATCGATAACAGGTGAATCCTGCCGACACGGAGTCCGTCCGTCCCGCTGACCTGATAGATTTAGGTCTCAGTGCACTATACAGCTGCTCTGTATACAGGATACAAAGCAGCTGCATCTCAAAAAGTAAAAATAATTTTTAATAAAAAGTACTTACAACGTTGCACCAAACACATTGATGCACTTTCATTTAAAAAATATATTATATTTATTTATTCAAAAGGTGTACATTGCTTTTAATGTAGCTGACATTCAGCTGAACGGCGACGGCGTGGAATCGCTTGCACCAGTAGGTGTCCCTGATTGAAATTTTT
Organism: Rhinoderma darwinii; assembly: GCF_050947455.1. NCBI lineage: Eukaryota > Metazoa > Chordata > Amphibia > Anura > Rhinodermatidae > Rhinoderma > Rhinoderma darwinii. Next base: position 107,011,094 of record NC_134694.1, on the reverse strand, counting down.
TCTGAACACCCAAATACACTTTTGACTACAGGGGGGTTTTACAAGCTGACGGACCCTTTATCAGTAGCAGCTGCTGCAGAAGTAATTAACAACAGCTTTAAAACAATTACTGGACTACAAAAAACATGGCTGCTTTCTTCCAGAAACAGCGCCACACTTATCAATGGGCTGTGTGTGGTATTGCAGTTTCTCTACATTAAAGTGAGCGTGACAGAGCTGCAATACCACACAACCTGAGGAAAGCAGCCATGTGTTTTCTAATCCTGTACAACCCCTCTAAGTTACAGAAAAACTAGGTGAAATGGCTCCTTGGAGTGCTGACCCAGCAGGCACACTTGGTCTCCTTTATAGCAACGCACTGGCCAAAATGAAAGAGAACCTTTCACCTGCCCATACATGTGCAGCATGTAATGGGCAGGACTGCACAAACCCTGGGACACTTTACATTTTTCCCTACCCTCCTCTGTTGCTTAGATATCAGTGCCGTTCTATTTGGCGCCCGATATTTAAATAACCCCCTGAATGGCATGGGGGCATGTTACTATGGCTGTGACACAGTCCAATCAGCTACGGACAGTGCCACAAGCGCTGGAGAGAGGAGAGCGTGTGCGTGCGCAGCTCGGAGCTATGTGCGCGGACGCTCTCACTCTTCAGCTCTCGGCAGACAAGGACAAGACTGCGATCTCTCTTGTCCTGGTCTGCCGAGAGCTGAAGAGTGAGTGAGAGCGTCCGCACACATAGCTCCGAGCTGCGCGTGCACACACTCTCCTCTCTCCAGCTCTGCCTGTAGCTGATTGGATAGTGTCACATAGTAACACACCCCCTTGCCATTACACGCCCCATTTGACCGTTACGGGGGTTATTTAAATATCGGGCGCCAAATAGAATGGCAAGGAGGGTAGGGAAAATATGTAAAGTGCCCCAGGGTTTGTGCAGCCCTGCCCATTACATGCTGCACTCAGCGGCTCACGCATGGGCAGGTGAAAGGTTCTCTTTAATACAAGGACTGAGCAGTGATACATGACAAAGGATTCTCTTCTGCTTTGAATCCTCTGCACCCAGGAATAACAGAGTTTCAGTTTTGTCCAGTGTTCATTAAAGGGTTATTCTCATCTCAGACATTTATGGCATATTCACGGGTTATGGCATAAGTATCTGATAGTGATGGGTACCGCACCTCGATGGGGTACGGAATGTGTCCGAACATAAAATAGGATATTCCCAGGTGTATTAATGTACACACAGATGAGCACTCACTTTCGTCAGCAGAGTTTTTCCATCCACAATGCATTTTCATGCACATGGGACGTCTGTACCAAACAGTCAAGTGACATAATGGGGATGGGTATTATTTTGGGAAGTACAAACCCATGAACTTTGCTATAAGCATCTCCAGGTGTTCAGTATGGATCAGGTAAATGGATCCTGAAACCACAAGGAATAACTGGGAAAGAGCTGTGCAGCACTAAATCGTAGCAAAGGTATTAAGTCTCACCATTTTCCGTGACTTCTTCCTCCATATTTTCTCCTGCTCCTCGTCCCACCAGCCTTTATGCAACATGTAGTGACGAAGTCGAGAAATAGGATGGTCCTGTTTGTCCCAGTAATTGACCTCATCTACAGAGCGATAGGCAGAGCTGTCATCGCTGGTGCTGTGGTGTCCGATCCTACAATAATCATATTGATACTTATTAAGCTTTATGTAAAGTAGACAAGAGCTCCCCATACATTGACTATAGCACTAGGTTACCTGTATGTCATGGCTTCTATGAGGAAAGGCTGGTTCTCTGCCACTGCTCTTCGTCTTGCCTCTTTGACAGCATTATACACGGCAAAGACGTCATTACCATCAACTCGGATTGACATTATTCCGTATCCAGGGCCCCGGGCAGCTGTAAGAACAGAGAAACCAGAACTTTTACAACTTTATCGTGGTCTTGTCCATTACATGTCATTTTAAAGCACCAAAGCGAAGACACAATTATCAAGCAGAGGAGGAGAATCGTCCTGGCACGGCTGGAGGCGATGCCTGGTCTGTCCCTCTGGTGAAGTACCTGCGGGAGTAAGTGATGTCACCGCGTGATCTCGCGATTCTAGCAGAGATCACGCTGGGCTGGATTGAAGAGAAGTGTATGACGCTGATTGGTCGGCGTCACACAGTTTTCTATACAACGCCCACATGGTGAAAAGAGAAAAAAAAACAAAAACGCCCGATTGGCCATTAAGAGAAAATCAGCAGAACTATAAAAAAAAGAACATAACTTCAGAAATAATAAAATAATTTTTAAACAAAAATCACAGGAGTTATCAGCGTTAAAGCGCCTATTAGATTAGGTAGGAGATCGGGAAGTGATGAACTGGTGACAGAATCTCCTTAACATTACCATGCAACGTTATGTCACACTCACCAATGCCATCCCCACGGTACTGCTCAGAGGTAGGGGTAGATATGGCGTATCCGTTGTTCCTGCAGAAGAAAAGCACCGGACACTCCAATGTGGCGGAAAAGTTAAAAGCAGCGTGGGCATCTCCTTCACTTGCAGCGCCTTCACCAAAATAGCAGATGACGGCACGGTCCGCATTTTCTCGTTTCATGGCATAGGCCGCACCAACCGCTAAGAAAACAAGATGGTGGTTATTATATAATAAACAATGAAGTTCAGCCCAATATGCTGCAGCCAGCACAGGAGTAACAGGAACCTTATTATAATGCCAGTCCAACTGCCCATATTCCAGATGTAACAACGGGACCCCCACTATTCTACTAGATCATTAGTGAAAAATCACAGGAAAAAGTATTTTTTTTTACCAAGATCTGGAGCGTTTTTTGATTAAAAAACGCAACCGCATTAAAAAAAAAAAACGCACCATATCGCAGTAAAAACGGATGCGGTTTTTCAAGGCGGTTCTAGCCACACTTCAACTGCATCATGTGAATGGACCCTTACTGATACAAGTGTTAGGTTAAAAACCAGTTCCCAGCAGGATGCAGACAAGCCACAATGCTATATGGGGGAGGTAACACAGATGCAAAATACTGATAAGCCTCCACTTACACTCCTATCATCCATGAGCGGGTGGCTGCTTAGTATTACAATTACACACAGATAGGGCGCCAGTCACACGGTTACATGTAGTGCCCCCTGCTGGCTAGACAGCCATACGATTAGATTGGGTGGGCTGCTGAGCACCTTCTAAGTGTACCACACACAGTACTGACACCCCATTCACTCCAACATCACAAGGCCACACAATACACGAGCTCACAACCCACGTAATGGGTCCTCATTGTCTCACATCTCCTGTATTTGATCCCATTGTCTGAGATTTGCTTGTAATGTTAGTGTAGGGACTGGTCCATGAGGCGGGTTGGCATCTTGAGTATTTTGGCCAAAATATCAACTAATATCTCATGTTTATCATTTTTGTAGGTTACACTGTGGCCTGAGGTTGGGGAGAATGAGGAGTCCGTACTGTGTGTGGTACACTTAGAAGGTGCTGGGCAGCCCGTCTGATCCTATAGTACGGGCATAACGAATATGGTGCACTACATGTAACTGTGTGACTGGCACCTTATAGAAGCCTTCTGTGTGCAATTCGAATACTAAGCAGCCCCTGCCTCATGGATGATAGGTGTGTGAGTGGCTGCTCATCAGTATTTTGCACCTATGCAACCCCCCTTATATAGCATTGTGGGTTGTTGCATCCTGCTGGGAACTGGTTTTTAACCCCTTGTAAATATGGCTCGTTTCTGTGAGCAGGTTTCTCGGTGATTGATCGATACAGTGCTGTAAATTCGATTCAGAACATGGACAGTTAAATGTAACAAAATGTAAAAACTTTTATCATTTCATAATCGATGGGGTCCAAGCACAGAGACCCCCACCGATGGCTAAAACGAAGCGGCAGAACTCAGGTGAGCGCTGTGCCGCTTAGTTTCTGATCGGCTTTCCTCGTAGCAGTGTACAGGCTCAATTGAAAGTTTATGAACCTGCACACCTCTCGCTCGGCTTTCCGAGGAAAGCCTATCAGCAACTAAGCCGCACAGTGCTCACCCGCGCGCTTCTGCCGCTTCGTTTTAACGATCGGTAGGGGTCAATATGCACGGACCCCCACCAATCAAAACTTCTGACATGTCATTATTAAAGTTTAGTTACACTTTAAATACGGAGACAATAAACCTGTCTGAACAAGGCCCAATATAAAAAGAAAGGAATAGCAGCAAGAGGACAAAATGCATCACGTGTGTGACAAAAGCCAACGCAGGGGGATCACCAGAGAAATGACAGAAAGAGCCGTAAAGCAGAAGATAACGGACGTGTAGAGACAAAGCTGTGTGTAGTAGAGGTGGATGTGATGTGGAACACAACATCATAACCGAGACCTAGAAGGGAGATTGGAGGAAGGGTTTTATGGTCGCACTGTACCGACATTCACCTTGTGGTATCTGTGTTGCTAATGGTGAGGAAATAGTCACGAAGTTCAGATCTTTACAGCCATAGTGTACGGGCATCTGTCGTCCTTTGCCAGGATCTGAGGCATTACCATAGCACTGCGACATGAACAGATCAAGAGGATATCCCCTGTACATCAGGACTCCTAAAAAAACATAGGCCATTAGGCGCTCACATACAGCATCCACATATTATACAATCCTTTTATACCCAGCCTCTTACCTGCCTCCCGATACTGCCCAAATACAAGGTCTGTGTCTTTAAGGGCGGCGGCGCTGCCCACATGTGTCCCCTCCTCTCCGTAATTTGTCATGTAGAAAGATATTCTTCCCTGTGAGAGGAGCGTAACGATCAGTTCTGAGACCACCGTGGGTTTGTGGAGTCTGCTACACCCACTGCAGGGGGCGCAGGCCATTGGGTGTAGTTTGTCCCCACCACAAGAAGAGATACACTGGCCGCGCTCCCGACACAAGAGCAGACACTAATGCACCTACTTGTCTCTGAGACTCGTACAGGATTCTATCCATGGTGTTCAGTAGCGTCATCGTGTGGTAAAACTTTAGGACTTCCACCTTAGGGATCTGCAAGAAAAAAAAGAAATACTATAAATCTAAAAAAAAAAATATGATCGATATTCTATGCCCAAACCAAGTCACCGCTGGAGGAAGAAGAGGAATTTGGAGTCCCAGCAGTCAGATCCCAAAAGTTAACAATGACGACCTATCCTATGGCTATTTGTGGGTTAAGCCCTTTTAAAATTATATAATAAAAGTTATGCAACCTTCTAATCTGCTTTGTCTCAATGCTTCTTCATTTTCAAGATCTCAGTTTGCTGTCAGTAAGTAAAATCTTGTTTATATCCTACATACCGACTGTATGTAGGGGCAGATAGGAGGGAATAACAGGACTGCAGGATCAGACTACTCCGGGTTTGTTTATGGTCTGTAACCGTGGAGACGCATAGAAATGGTAGGAGATTTTTGATCAAGACTATTTAAGATGATTTATATTGTTGCATTGAATCAAGAAAGAAAAAAAATAAATGTCTCCAGAGGTAAAATGACTATAATATAAGACATCTTATAATAAAAGGTCAGAACACGCAGGACATAACTGGAAGTTATACAAACCTTACAAACAGGGCAAAAAAAAATGATGGGCCTTACATTGGGGTCTTCACTGGGGTTGATAATCTGCCCCTGACGGTCCATCACCCTGTAGATGGGGATCCCGGAGAGGACATTGGGCTCGATGAACTCCAGTGAATCCACAAAGTTGGCGGAGGCTCCAGGGAACTGAGGCTTTTCCTCCAGTGACGTGAACTCGCTGCGGGCGCGGGTCGCCTGCCAGATGGAAACAGAGGTAAAGTCACAATCACAAGTGTCAACCATGACATACCCCGCAGTCAGTGGATAACATATATAGCGCAGCTACACGGCCGAGTCCTATATGAATATGTGCATGTCCTTACTGATCAAATCCGTCTAATAGAAATACTCGTCATATCACCCACAGCAGCCAATCCCTTCATTTGTACATGGCGGTGAGGTCATTCCTCATACAGAACTGGGTCGGAGTGGCGCATATCGATCTACAGGTCTAGGATTTTTTGGACTTTTCTCCTGAAGATCTTTACCACTTATAGTAGGTTCCCTTATAGTGTGACCGTCTGATAATCCCGGCAATCCGGAGCCATATTTTTTTTATTTTTTTCACCAGGTCTGTTTTGCAGGATGAGTCGTCTGTATTTTTTAGGGCACCACTTTAGGCTACATTTACTTCTTAAAAACCTTGACATAACTTTACATTGGTCCAGGTGACGAGACCCCCTCCAATTGCTATAACGGAGGGGCAGAGCGCTCTGCTGAAGGCTGCGGCTCTTTCCTTCTGATAAATTTCCACCGTCCACTTCCTCACATCAGCAGCGGTATAAGATCAACCCCTCACGTAAGGCCGGATTCACACGAGCATGTGCGTTTTGCGCACGCAAAAAACGCTGCGTTTTGCGCGCGCAAAAGGCACTTAACAGCTCCGTGTGATTTTCGCGCAACCGCCATCATTATGACACTCCGTTTGGATGTTTGTAAACAGAAAAGCGCGTGGTGCTTTTCTGTTTTCATTCATCGTTTTACAGCTGTTGCGCGAATCACACTAGTCCCACGGAAGTGCTTCCGTGTGGTGCGCGTGATTTTCACTCACCCATTGACTTCAATGGGTGCGTGATGCGCGAAATACGCACACAGAATGGACATGTCGTGACTTTTTTTCAGCGGACTCACGCTGCGTAAAAATCACACACATGTCTGCACGGCCCCATAGACTAATATAGGTCCGTGCGACGCGTGTGAAAATCACGCGCGTTGCACGGACGTATATCCCGTTCGTCTAAATAAGCCCTAAATGTAACGCATTGCAATGGGCTATAAGACGACACCATGCTCGCCCCAACAGCCCACTGACAAAAGTCGCCGCTTACCCCCCCCCCCCCCCTCAGTCTTATGATTTAATCAGTGAAATCTTATAACTAAATGTAAATGAACACAATAGGTGGTGTAAATAAACCTCACAGTTGTGTCGTGTGATCGCTCCTGGGACACGCAGACAATGTGCGGTGTTATTGTATATAGAGGTCGGGGGAGGGGGTATCAAGAAATTCCAGCCTCCACACCTCCCTGTGAGCAGCCAATCAGGACTGAGCTCTGCAGACGAGCCTCCTTATAGTCACTGACCTTGTAGAGATCGGGAGGCCGGCAGCTGTATGTACACAATGTCACCCTGCAGATATGCCGCACCACAACATGGCAAATTCATTACAACCATCCTCACCCGCAGTCCGACTAACATTCCTTTACTGCGGCAAATCACTACGACTCTCATCATCATCACTACTCCTGAGCTTGTGAGAAAATGGTGTAAGATGTGGGAGAGTGGGGGTGAGCATCCTTCCTGTCAGGACAGTTAGTCCCGCAGCGAGGCAGTGGCCCCTAGCGTCGTACATAACTATGATGCTAGGGGCCCGGCTCCTTGAACTGTGTTCGGTCCAGGAAATTCAAAAAACACTTGGTAAATACGCTGCAAAAGGTCCTGGATTCAGAGGATGTTTTCTTTTGAAATCAGCCTGGTATTTTTCACGGTGTGAACATAGCCTTACTGCCACCTCTGGGTGTAACTGATCAATATATGTGTTAGTATAGGAGAGTCAAGCGGTGGAGCAAATGCTGCAACAAATGCCCCTCACCTTGTAGCCTTTCCCCACTGTCCGGCCCATGAAGTAAGTGTATGTTCACACGGCAGCGTCCGTAACGGCCGAAATGACGGGGCTGTTTCCAGGAGAAAACAGCCCCGTCATTTCAGCCGTAACGGCATGTGCAGGCGCTTGAACGCCGCGTCCATTACGGACGTAACTGGAGCTGGTTTTCCATGGAGTCCATGGAAAACGGCTCCATTTACGTCTGAAGAAGTGACATGACACTTCTTTGACGCGGGTGTCTATTTACGCGCCGTCTTTTGACAGCGACGTGTAAATATACGCCTCGTGTGAACAGACAAACGTCAGCCCATTGCTTTCAATGGGCAGATGTTTGTCAACGCTTTCAAGCCGTAATTTCGGACGTAATTCCAGGCGTAAAACGCCCGAATTTCGTCCGTAATTTGGCCGTGTGAACATACCCTAAAGGGCAAATGGTAGTTCCATCAGGGAAATAACACAAACATAGGACTACCCATACCAATGTGCCCGCCACAAAGAATCACATATAATAGTGCGCCAATCGCAAGTAGTAGCCATAGAAGAGTTCCAATCACACTGCAGTGCCCATGGAGTAGTTACTACTACACCACTGCCCATACAAACGTGGCAGCCACATAGCGAGCCCTGGATGGGAATCATTAGCGCAGTCGATGGCATGCCCTCTCATAGACATCTCCTTATAGGGGTTATACAGGATTAGAAAAACATGGCTGCTTTCTTCCAAAAACAGCGCCACACCTCTACAGGTTGTGTGTGGTATTGCAGCTCAGCCTCATTTACTTACATTGTTCCAGATACAACCCATGGACAAGTGTGGCGCTGTTTCTAGAAGAAGGCGGCCATGTTTTTCTAATCCTGTACACCCCCTTCGAGATGGCAGCGGGCTGCGTTACATTATTTACACATATGGTATATCTGTCCCTGTATCCGCCATCGTCCTGCACTACTTTGTGTACAGGTTTGTAGTGCTGGTCTGTATGAAAACTGTATATTTATTTGTGGAGAGCCATACATGTCCCTGCAGGCAGCAAATAAATTGAAGACCGTGTGATATACGGAGGTCTCCAAATCTGGGGCTCTCCGGCTGTTGCAAAACTACAAGTTCCATCCGCAGACTAATCAGGACATGCTGGGAGTTGTAGTTTTGCAACAGCTAGAGAGTTACAAGTTTGAAGATGATTATAGGGCAGTGATCGCCAACCACCGTGCTGCGGACCAATACCGGGCCACGGTATCTGGTATCCGCAGGGAATTCTGGGTGAAAAACCGCACCAAATTTTGGTGCAGTTTTTCGCCCGGAATGTCCGCTGCATAAAACTGCTGAGCATTCATGACATTTTATCCCAGGAGACCGCTGCAGCGGCGATCACATGGGATGAAGCGTCATCCCAGGAGAACGGCCTGGAGAAAGAAACAGACACCTGGGTAAGTATAAGATTTTTTTTTCTTCTGAATTGCGTTTTTTTGTGGCGGAATCGCTGCGATTCCACCACAATAAACGTGACATCTGCTATTTGTTGCGGGGTTTACTGCACAGTGGACTCAATGGGGAAAACCTGCAACAAATAAGCAAAGTTTACACAAATACAATTGACAGGCTGCGGACTAAAATTCTGCACCGCAGGTCAATTTCTTAGCGTTTTTTGGCTCATTATTTACTCAGCGTGTGGAGGAGATTGGTTCTATCTCATCTACTTTGCTGCTACTTTATTATGCTGCGGATTTTTCGCAACGAATTCCGTTGCGGAAAATCCGCAGTATTTACACGTGTGAACTGATCCTTGGTTGAAAAAAAAAAAGAAGGTGATTATAGAGGGGAGGGTAGTAAAGTCTGGATAATAGAGAGGGGGGGGTAGTAAAGTCTGGATAATAGAGAGGGGGGGGGGGTAGTAAAGTCTGGATAATAGAGGGGGAGTAGTAAAGTCTGGATAATAGAGGGAGGGGGGGTAGTAAAGTCTGGATAATAGAGGGGGGGGTAGTAAAGTCTGGATAATAGAGGGAGGGGGGGTAGTAAAGTCTGGATAATAGAAGGAGAGGGGGGGTAGTAAAGTCTGGATAATAGAGGGAGGGGGGGTAGTAAAGTCTGGATAATAGAGGGAGGGGGGGGGGTAGTAAAGTCTGGAAAATAGAGGGAGGGGGGGTAGTAAAGTCTGGAAAATAGAGGGGGGGGGTAGTAAAGTCTGGATAATAGAGGGGGGGGGGGTAGTAAAGCCTAGACCAGCTGCACAGGCTTCCCTTCAGTACAAGGGGCAGATTTAGCAAAACTCTCTTAGGCCAGGGCTACACTTAGGGTATGTGCACACACACTAATTACGTCCGTAATTGACGGACGTATTTCGGCCGCAAGTCCTGGACCGAACACACTGCAGGGAGCCGGGCTCCTAGCATCATACTTATGTACGACGCTAGGAGTCCCTGCCTCTCCGTGGAACTACTGTCCCGTACTGAAAACATGATTACAGTACGGGACAGTTGTCCTGCAGAGAGGCAGGGACTCCTAGCATCGTATATAAGTATGATGCTAGGAGCCCGGCTCCCTGCAGTGTGTTCGGTCCGGGACTTGCAGCCGAAATACGTCCGTCAATTACGGACGTAATTAGTGTGTGCGCACATACCCTTAGATTTTTTGTAGCGCTACTGATTGACATTGAGCTACAGCTGCAGTCCACGTGAATACATTGAGTTGCAGGTAATCTTGTGGACTGCAGCTGTCACTCAAGAGTTAAAAATCAACCAGTAGCGCTACAAAAAGTCTAGCTGGAGTCCTGGCCTAAAAGTAAAACTGGCATTGCTATTCCTAACAACCAATCACAGCGCTACTTTAATTTTTCCAGACCAGTTAAAAATATGTAAGCTGATCTCTGATTGGTTGCTATGGACGAAAAAGCCAGTTTTAAGCAAGGGCTACACGGTGACGTTGGCCGCAACTCAGACATTGCGTTTAAAGATGGCTGCGCTACGTACATAAGTGAATGTGGCCGCATTGGGACTTACAAACTTGGATTTCTTGTGATGGTCGCAGCAACTTGCGGGTCACGACGTGGCCACGTTCCCTTACATTACTGCGATGTCCGCAGTGCGACGCTGCAATCTTTGGACGCACCACCTTTGTCGCGGTTAAAGTCACTGTGTAGCCCTATCCTAACTCTTTGGTTTAAAGAATGGCAGCGCCATATTTATCAAGGCTCCTCTGAAATTGCGTGCGTGGGTTTTACGTCGCACTTAGCGAATGATTTATACGTTTTCTTACATTTTTCTCTGCAAAAAAAAGTGTGTGGAGATGATATATATTATATACAGCACATGCTCTACCTGTATATGACACCAGCCGCACTCTCTATACAATAAATAGTAACTCCTGTCAGAGCTTCTGTACAGCTGTCCCCTAATCATGGTGACAGGAGGTGGGCCGGAGGATCTTCTCACCTGTCTCCCCCCGGTTACTCTCCATCCAGCTGCAGCTCGGACCCTCAACAACGTCCTCAGCGCCGCCATCTTTCCTCGGACTGCCCGGTTCTCGCCTGTTTTCACGTCAGGTCCCCGTCAGTACTCGAGATCCGTGTTCGCTTCTGGCCTCTGCAAACATCTTAGCACTTAACCTCCTTCCTGTAGAGAACACAGAACACCTTCACTCCCGGACACAATAGTGACCGGCAGTGTGCAGGCCAGCGCAGGACCCCGGAAGTGGAAGTATCTTGCACATGCTGTTTTGGAGAATGATGGAGGCGCTAGAACCGGGCCTGAGAGAGATCGCCTGTGAGCAGAGCCTGCTGAGCAGGCCGGATGGCTCCGCTACGTTCGTGCAGGGTAATTGGGTCATTTACTAAAGATTATATGTTATTAATAATGACGTCTCTGAATAACTGACATCTGTAGACCGTCATGTATGTGTAACCAATACGGAGACATAGTGAGGGCGTGGCCCAGAACAACCAATCAGGTTCCAGCTGTCATCTCTGCAGCGCGGGTTAGAAAATAAAAGCGGGGATCTGATTGGTTGCCACGGGCAACTGCTTCTCTTTAAAAAACGGAGCAGTACGGATCTAATATGCATCACATATGTATTTTAATCACTCTCCATAGACTTTAATGGATGAAAGCAGTGCATGCTGTGTTTTATTTTTTTGCTCGTTACCTCCTCCACATACATTATCATGTCGGCAGCGCATCTCCATGTTTACACAGGGAGATGCGCTGCCGACAACAATAATAGTTTACTTTTTTAACCCCTTAATGACCAGCCTATTTTGGACCCTAATGACCAAGCTATTTTTTACGTTTTTCAATCGTCGCATTCCAAGAGCTATAACCTTTTTATTTTTGCGTCGACATAGCTGTATAAGGTCTTGTTTTTTGCGGGATAAGTTGTATTTTTTAATAGCACCATTTTGGGGGACATTATTTATTGGTTAACTTTTATTAACTTTTTTTTGGGGGGGAATAGAAAAAAATCTGAAATTTTGCCACTCTTTTTTGCGTCCTAAATCTACGCCGTTTACCGTGTGGTATAAATAACACAACAACTTTATTCAGCGGGTTGTTATGATTGCAACGATACCAAGTTTGTATCGTTTTTGTATGTTTTACTACTTTTACACAGTAAAAACGCTTTTTTTTCCAAATTATTTGTTTTTGTGTCTCCATATTTGAAGAGCCGTAACGTTTTTATTTTTTCGCCGATGCGGTTGTATGAGCGCTTTTTTTTTGCGGGATGACTTGTAGTTTTTATTGGTACCATTTTGGAGTAGATGCGACTTTTTGATCACTTTTTATTACATTTTTTTAAAGTCAGGATTCACAGAAAACAGCAATTTTTCCATAGTTGTTTTATTTATTTTTTTACGGCGTTCACCGTGCGGGTTAAATAATGTAATAGATTTATAGTCGGGGTCGTTACGGACGCGGCGATACCAAATATGTGTCATTTTTTAACTTTATTTAGTTTTTTTTAATAGTAAAGCAGTTTGTAAGGGGAAAAGCTGGGTTTTTCATTTTTTTTCACATTTTTTTTAAAATTAACTTTATTAAACTTTTTTTTCACTTTTTTACTAGTCCCACTAGGGGACTATAATATGCGATTCTGCGATCGCATTTATAATACACTGCAATACTTTTGTATTGCAGTGTATTACTGCCTGTCCGTTTAACACGAACAGGCATCTGCTAGGTCATGCCTGCGGCATGATCTAGCAGGCATTCACTCCGGGCAGACCTGGGGGCCTTTATTAGACCCCCGGCTGCCATTAGAGACACAGACACTCGGCGATCGTATCGCTGGGTGTCGGTGGGAGAGAGAGGGAGCTCCGTCCCTCTCTCCAAAACCACTCCGATGCGGTGCTCGCTATTGTGCACCGCATCTGAGGGGTTAAACGGGTGAGATCGATACTAATATCGATCTCACCCGGCAGAGCAGGGACGCTCCCAGCCCTTAGCTGCCTCTGGCAGCTGAGAGCAGGGAGATTTGACAGCTCCCTGCTCTGTTTACTTATTCCGATGCCGCGACGTAAAAAGTCTATGGCAACGGAATAAGGCCCGTTAGTGACCGACGTAGAAACACGATGGGCCGGTCACTAACGAGTTAAAACTATACGATCAGCAGATTATCGCGTTTGCTCGTTCTTCTGCTGATCGCTGCCTTGTTGACAGAGGGCAACGAGCGTTATATGGACGCTCGTCTGCACGATAATCGCCCAGTGTAAAATAAAACCCCCTTAAAGGGGTTTTCTGAGTTAAAATGTGTATGTGTTAATGCTTGTAAATTCTGAATGTAAATACATTTGTAATGTACTTACGTTTTCCAAATTGGCCCCGTTTCCAGATGCTGCCGTGGGGTACATGACGGGTGACGTCACTCTCTGGCCGCTGTGTTGATCTTCAATTTTCTTCCGAGTATACGATGCGTCACTATTGACGTGCCGGGCATGGGCTGTTCTGTTGTATAGCCGGTAATGCGCGTGCGCGGTCCCTGCTGTACGTCACTAGTGGCGCGTCATATACCCGGAAGAAAATTTAGGGGGGGGGGTTTGAGGGACTATATACAGGATTATGTGACAATAAATAGTATTATAAGTGACAGCCAGCATGGTTTTACGAAGGACAGAAGTTGTCAAACCAACCTGATTTGTTTTTATGAAGAGGTGAGCAGAAGCCTAGACAAAGGGGCCGCTGTGGATTTAGTGTTTTTGGACTTTGCAAAGGCATTTGACACTGTCCCTCATAGACATCTAATGGGTAAATTAAGGACTATAGGTTTAGAAAGTATAGCTTGTAATTGGATTGAGAATTGGCTCAAGGACCGTATCCAGAGAGTTGTGGTCAATGATTCCTACTCTGAATGGTCCCCGGTAATAAGTGGTGTACCCCAGGGTTCAGTGCTGGGACCCCTATTATTCAACTTATTTATTAATGATATAGAAGATGGGATTAATAGCACTATTTCTATTTTTGCAGATGGCACCAAGCTATGCAATATAGTTCAGACTATGGAAGATGTTCATGAATTACAGGCAGATTTAAACAAACTAAGTGTTTGGGCGTCCACTTGGCAGATGAAGTTTAATGTAGATAAATGTAAAGTTATGCATCTGGGTACCAACAACCTGCATGCATCATATGTCCTAGGGGGCGCTACACTGGCGGATTCACTTGTTGAGAAGGATCTGGGTGTACTTGTAAATCATAAACTAAATAACAGCATGCAATGTCAATCAGCTGCTTCAAAGGCCAGCAAGATATTGTCGTGTATTAAAAGAGGCATGGACTCACGGGACAGGGATGTAATATTGCCACTTTACAAAGCATTAGTGAGGCCTCATCTAGAATATGCAGTTCAGTTCTGGGCTCCAGTTCATAGAAAGGATGAAAAAATACAAAGAAGAGCAACAAAGCTAATAAGGGGCATGGAGAATCTAAGTTATGAGGAAAGATTAAAAGAATTAAAGGGAAGGTGTCACAAATATTTTTTTTTATATATATGTTATTGCTTTTAGTATGTCATTAAAATAAATTTTATTTATTTGTGTTGTACTTTTTTCTTACTTTTACTTCTCTATGGGGGCTGCCATTTTTTTTTTTATCTCTGTATGTGTCGATTAACGACACATACAGAGATGGAATACGGCACATACATCCCCATAGAGAATGCGAACGGGAGCCGTTCCATTCACTATAGCGTACGCTGTCTGTGTGGGAACGGCGCATGCGCCGCTCCCACACAGTCCAAAAGGAAGGTCTTCGGACATCCGGCGCCATTTTCATGTGGACCGGAAGCCGCAGCCGGACAGTAAGATGACTACTTCCGGTCGCGGCTTCCGGCCATATGTTCAGACGCAAGGACTAGGAGCGGAGACAGCGGCAGGAGCAGGTAAGTTATGTTCGTGTATGTGATGTGTGTATTATGTTCGTGTTATACTGTCTGATTACCACTGTATCTAATCCTCCTACACTGTGCATTCGCTCAAAAAAATGTAAGTGTAGGAGGTTTGAACATTCAACCCCCTCCTTTCTCCTGGCACTAGCCAAGATAAAGGAGGGGGGATTGTGTGAGGACACTAGAGCGAGTGTGTCTTCTCCAATTTTGCAGCATAAAGCAATGAGGTTGCTTTACCACATGCCAATGCTGCAATTTTGGGAATTGCTCCCTCTAGTGACCAGCACATAGAAATGTTATAAATTAGAATCTAATTTATAATATTTCCTGACTTGTGAAAAAATTAGAACAATGTGTAATCATTTATATACTAACTGTTTAACTAAAAAAATAAATAAATACATTTTCTAGCGACACGTTCCCTTTAAACTTATTTAGACTTGAAAACAGACGACTAAGGGGGGACATGATTAATTTATATAAATATATTAATGGCACATACAAAAAATATGGTGAAATCCTGTTCCATGTAAAACCCCCTCAAAAACAAGGGGGCACTCCCTCCGTCTGGAGAAAAAAAGGTTCAATCTGCAGAGGCGACAAGCAAAAAACATGTCAATATGTCATGCCCCATGCACACGAACGTAAAAACGCCCGTAATTACAGTGCTGGATAGAGAGAAGGGGCTGCACTGATCGGCAGTAACTCTTTCAGCACCCTGGACAGTGACTACCGCTGGACAGTGAGTACCATGAGCGGCGATCACAATATAGATTTCTAATGTTTCCATCAAAAACCTGCAACAAAAAAAAAGTTAATACTTACCCAGAACTCTCTGCTTCTTCCTCCAGTCCGGCCTCCTGGCATAACGTTTCATCCCACCATTAAAAGAAAAAAATGCTGGCGATAGATCCCCCTGTGTGTAATGAATCTTTATGATAGGAGTTTCACTTTTTGAATTGAATAACTGAAATAAATTAACCTTTTGATGATCTTCTAATTCATTGAGAAGGACCTGTATGTAATGGTGTTTTTTGTTTTCGATTTGTTTCTTTTTTGTTTCTGTATCGTTCTGTTATTTTTTTTTATAAGTTGTTAGTTTTCCATCTGTATTTGTTTAGTTTTTTGTTAACCCCTTAATGACCAGCCCATTTTAGACCTTAATGACCAAGCCATTTTTCCGTCGTCGCATTCCAAGAGCTATAACCTTTTTTATTTTTGCGTCGACATAGCTGTATAAGGTCTTGTTTTTTGCGGGACAAATTGTACTTTTTAATAGCACCATTTTGGGGGACATATTATTTATTGATTAACTTTTATTAACTTTTTTTTGGGGGGGGGGGGATAGAAAAACCTTAAATTTCGCCACTCTTTTCCGCGTCTTAAATCAACGGCGTTTACCGTGTGATATAAATAACACAATAAGTTTATTCAGCGGGTTGTTACGATTGCAACGATATCAAATTTGTATAGTTTTTGTATGTTTTACTACTTTTACACAGTGAAAACGCTTTTTTTTCAAAATGACTTGTTTTTGTGTCTCCATATTTGAAGAGCCGTAACGTTTTTATTTTTTCGCCGATGCGGTCGTAAGAGGGCTTTTTTTTTGCGGGAAGACTTGTAGTTTTTATTGGTACCATTTTGGAGAAGATGCGACTTTTTGATCACTTTTTATCACATTTCTTTTAAGTCAGGATTCACAGAAAGCAGCAATTTTTCCATAGTTTTTTTATTATTTTTTTTACGGCGTTCACCGTGCGGGTTAAATAATGCAATAGATTTATAGTCGGGTTCGTTACGGACGCGGCGATACCAAATATGTGTAACTTTTTTTACTTTATTTAGTTTTTTTTAATAGTAAAGCATTTTGTAAGGGGAAAAGCTGGGTTTTTCATTTTTTTCACATTTTTTTTTTTAACTTTATTAAACTTTTTTTTCACTTTTTTACTAGTCCCACTAGGGGACTATAATATGCGATTCTCCGATCGCTATTATAATACACTGCAATACTTTTGTATTGCAGTGTATTACTGCCTGTCCGTTTAAAACGGACATGCATCTACTAGGTCATGCCCACGGCATGATCTAGCAGGCATTCATTACTGGCAGACCTGGGGGCCTTTATTAGGCCCCCGGCTGCCATTAGAGACACAGACACTCGGCGATCGTATCGCCGGGTGTCGGTGGGAGAGAGAGGGAGCTCCCTCCCTCTCTCCAAAACCTCTCAGATGCGGTGCTCGCTATTGCGCACCGCATCTGAAGGGTTAAACAGG
This sequence comes from Rhinoderma darwinii, assembly GCF_050947455.1. Lineage (NCBI taxonomy): Eukaryota > Metazoa > Chordata > Amphibia > Anura > Rhinodermatidae > Rhinoderma > Rhinoderma darwinii. Next base: position 106,993,748 of record NC_134694.1, on the reverse strand, counting down.
TGAGATCGATACTAATATCGATCTCACCCGGCAGAGCAGGGACGCTCCCAGCCCTCAGCTGCCACTAGCAGCTGAGAGCAGGGAGATTTGACGCTCCCTGCTCTGTTTACTTTATCCTGATGCAGCGCCGTAAAAAGGCATATGCATCAGAATAAAGCCCGTTAGTGGCCGCCGTTAAAAGGCGTATTGGCGGTCACTAACGGGTTAAAGGATTAACTTTTTTTTTGTTTTTTAATGGAATCCGAGTGGCACCCGGTAGTCATCACTGACCTATTCACTTTAGCGGGTGAATCGAGTCTGTGAAAACTGACCCGATTCTCCGATCCGTGGAAAGATAGGACATGTCCTATCTTTCCACGGATCACTGACGGGACTCGGCCGGCGCACACGGTCGTGTTCATGATGCATTCGGCTAAGTTAACACGTAGCTAAGTTTTGCGGACGGAAAATCGTCAGCATATTCTAGTAGCACTAAACAAATCTCATCCACGCACTGCGTAAAGTTTCTGTGCAGAAATTGCCCTGTGGTGCAGATATTTCAACCCGCAGCATATATTGACATTATGGCTGCGCATTTGTTGCAGATTGAGTTCAGTGGGGAATTAAAAATCTGCAACAATTGCCAAATGTGGTTTTTGCTGCGGTATAGCTGCATTTCCGCAAGAAAAAACTCAGACTAAGATTTCACAGGAAATTCCGGTAGAAAGATCGCTCCAAATCATATTTAATTTGGTTCAGAATTTGGCCCGGATGTGCCGCAGGAAAGAGGAGCACAGGGGGGGGGGGGGGTTTAAAAAAAAAAACAAACAAGACCATCTGGGATGACTATTGTCCCATGAGAAATCAATCACAGGAGGCCGGATCAACACAGACCAATCTGGGGAGCAGGAACGCGTCGCTATGCGGGGGGAGTATGTTTTGGTTTTTTTTGTTTCGTTTTTTAAAAAGTACTGCCAGGGCTCAGTATTGTGGATCCCAGGTCAATCTATAGCAGGGGTCTCAAGTACGCGGGCCGCATGCGGCCCCTGGGGCAGTCATCTGCGGCCCGCGGGACACAGAGCCGCTAATACAGGCTCTGCTCCGGGACTCTGGAATTCCCTGACATCGCTGTCCACATATGGACAGCGATGTCTGGGGCTTCCCCAGAGCTGGAGTCCCGGGCAGAGCGCTAGTATAGGCTCTGCTCCTGGACTCTGTAGAAGCCTCTGACATCGCTGTCCATACATCGACAGTGATGTCACGGGCTTCCCCAGAGCAGGAGAGCCAGTGATGTCAGGAGCACAGCTGGAGTCCCAGGAAGAGTGCTACTTGTGCTCTGCCCGGGTCTCCAACTCTGGAGTTGCCCCTGGCATCCATGTCCATATATGGACAGTGATGTCAGGATCAGAGCTGGAAACCCAGGCAGAGTGCTAGAAGTGGCTCTGCTCCGGGACCCCAGCTCTGGGCAAGCCCCTGACGTCACTGTCCATATATGGACACTTATGTCAGTGGCTTTCCCAGAGTTCCAGCGCAGAGCCTATACTAGTGCTCTGCTCCGGGACACCGGCTCTGGGGTTGCCCCTGATATCACATTCTCGTCCAGGAGGATCCCCTGACGTCACAGTGTATGGACAGTGACATCAGGGGCTCCAACAGTAGAGGAATCCCCAGCCAAAGGATCGGCAACGCTCTGGCTGGGGATTCCACTCCTAGAGGGAGCCCCAATGGAGCTATCTACTTGGGGTGTGTGTGGCAGCATCTGCAGAGGGCACTGTGGCAGCATCTGCTTGTGGCTTCTGTAGTTGTTTGAGGCGGGTAAACGTCACAGAAACCGCGCCAGGAAGTGACATGTCACTTTTTTTTTTTCCAGGAGGGCGGTTTTCTATTCCGTCCGCTGAAAATCCCGCTCTGTCTGAACAACGTGGTGGTTTCCCATTGACATTAATAAGAGTCTTGTTACCAACGTAATTCTCAGTGTGCAAATTCTGTTGTGTGAACGAGGCCTAAAGGGTAGATACATCTCATAATCTCTGCCCCGTCTTCTGCTCTTATGACATTCCAGATTATATTACGTTTATGTGCCTTCAGAATTTCTGGATTATCAGATTTAAAACATTTTACTGTGTAATGATTAAGACAAATCACAGGAGACATTGACCGTGGTTACGTTTGTTCTTCTTACTGTTTCTGCAGGGGACACATCAGTTCTGGCCGGAGTGTACGGCCCAGCGGAGATTAAATTCAGCAGAGAGATGCATGACAAGTCCACTATTGAAGTGATGGTCCGACCCAAAGTAGGGTTACCGGGTGAGTGCCCTGATCCCAGGTTGTCGATATGTGGGTGTGGATATTACATCTTTGACATATCCCCACGCTTTTCAATGGACGTGCTGTAAAGAATTATTCATATTGTAATTAGCATATCTGTGTTCGGAGTCTTCTATACCGTATACTGCATCCATTATATACATCTAATAAAGCAGACTGGCGCCAATGTGGATTCTGCTAAGTGTCAAAATCAGCAAGACCAGGGCTGTCCGACACATCACCCGCAGGTGCCATAGTGTCCCCTGGGACTCAGAAATTTCAGCTAACAGCAACTTTGCAAACTATGTCTGGCTGATCTGGAACATTTCAGGGACCGGTCACCTCTCCTGACATGTCTGTTTTAGTAGATACTTGTATTCCCCATGAAATAAAATTTCTAAAACATCTTTTCTTAGAACTATACATTGTGCTGTTCCTCTGTTATTCCTCCTAGAAATGCATGAATAATTTGATAACTGGGTGTTATCAGTTGGGGGGCTGTCCCTACACAGACTGACATTGTCCAATCAGTGCTGAGAAAGTGAGATTGTATAGGGACACGCCTCTGACAAGAGGAATCATAACACCGACTTGTCAATTTATTCATACATTTCCAAGAGGACTAACAGAGGAACGGCACAATGTAGAGTTCTAAAAAAAAAAAATTAGTGGAGAGCTGGGTGGGAATTACGGAAACAGCAGAGCACAGCGAGCTTGGCGATTTACATAATTCCCATCCATCACTCCCCGGATTCTCCACCTGGAAGTGGCTGCCTCACTAGGCGGAATGGGGTCGGTTGATCCCCGTTTGGATATAGGTGTGGGACCTAAAGGAGGGACCCACATCTATCAGATATTTATGGCAGTGTGAACCCAGCCTTATTTCTGCATTTAACATACTGATATAGCAGAGCTGAATTGTATTTAACTCCTATCCTTCTTTTATACTCTCTCCCAATCAGCCATACAAGAAAAGTACCAAGAACAGTTGATTCGGGAGACCTGTGAGTCTGTTATCCTGGGCACTCTGCACCCACGCACATCGATCACCATTGTTCTTCAGGCCATCAATGATGCGGGTTCTGTATCCTTATCCCATGCACCAGCTTTGTCTTTTACTTTATCGCACTTGTACTTCCTATGTCTGACCACTGGAGGGCAGTATTCCAAATGAGAATTCCTGCAATTCTTTCAATTACTTATCAGTCTGCCTCTCAATGTAATCCTGCAAATGTTTTATTCCTTTTTATGTTTTCAGCTATCGGTACACGGTTTTCTTTCTGCTGCCCGTTACTTTCTTGTTTTATCTTGTCTTTATCTTTCATTGATAGAATGCCAGGCGTTGTGCAGAGCCGTTTGATTTGATGCCACAGTCGGCTCAGCCTGATAGCAGCGTAACAGGGAGATTAAATTCTAGGACAGATTTGGACTTCCATAAAGAGCTGTATAGACTGAAATGTCACTTTTTGTTTTACGCCCAATCAGAGCACGCTTCGATTTGCTGGATAATCGCTGCTGATGGAAATTTGAGTGGAGGTATAGAGGGTAATATATTAGGGAATTGCTTACTTCCATTAGTTGCTTGCAGCAGAAACGATCTGCAGATAGAAGAGGGCAACCTCGAGTTCATGTCGCTTCTCAACAGCCCATTAACAGGTGCAATAGACAAACTATGGACCAGCAGTCCCGGAGCCGACCGGCTCAAGCGGCAACCATCAGGGCTCATTCAGGCAAGCGTGTAACTCGTCCGTATGATGGCCGTTAAAACAACGGCCGTCACACGGACTCATGTATTTCAATGGAGCCGTTCAAACGGCCGTTGCTTCAACGGAGCGTGTGAAGGGTCTGTGAAAAAATAGGACATGTACTATTTTCCTGCGTTTTCACACATCCCTCCATAGACTCTAGTCTATGGAGGATCCGAGATAACGGGTCCTGCAAGGGTGAAGCTCGGATGTGAAAAACTGCCGTTTTCTCCCGCATAAAACAAGGCCTCATACGGCCACGTCAAGGAACAAATAAAAAAGTTATGGCTGCTGAAATGCAGAGAGGTAAAAACTGAAAAATGTAGCTGGTCATTAAGACCTTTTTAGGCCCGGTCGTTAAGGGGTTAAGGACCCATGCACATGTCCAGAAATTTCATCCATCCGTAAATACGGATCCGTAGGCCTTTTATAGTCATCCGTAAAACATCCGCATATACGGAACCGTATTGCATCCGTATTTACGTATCCGCAAAAAAACGGAAGAATCCCTGCCGTCGCGTAGCAGCGTTTCCGTATATTGTGGATGGCTACGGATGCACATCGGTAGCCATCCATAATTACGGAAGCGTTCATAGACTTCTATGGGGAGTCCGTGCCGTAATTATGGACAAAAAAATGGCATGTTTTATCATCTCTACGGCACGGACACCCATCCTTAAAAATACGGAAAGGTGTCCGTAGCCCATAGAAATTAATGGGTCCGTGATTACGAATGAAGAATACGGTGGTGTGCATGGGGCTTGAGTTTGTATTTTCACGTCAGCCGGTCACTATTTTCTCTGACCTCCAGAGGGCAGTGTACAAATAAGAGTCATTAGAAGAATTGCCCCAGTTTTGTTATTATCGGGAACGGGAAGGAACAATTTTGCCTGTGAGTTTTCAGTCTGTATCCTGAGTACGTGCTGTGTCTGCGGATACAAGAAATGCGCTCGTACTGTAAAGCGCGCTTCACTTCCCCTTTAATTTGTCAGAAATGATCACGTTAATTAAAGCTGTACAGGTAGCGCTGGAATTAAGATGTCGTACTCCTGAAAGCAAGATGTCTGCACTGCCGGGAAAAGGGCTTAAAATAGGATCCGGCTGATTCTTGCGTCGGCTCTCATCATCTCCTTGTCTGGTTGTTAGAGAACATCATGGGTGACGTTGTCCTTTATAGTATATTTCCAAAGATTTACACAGAAAGCTGTTCAGAGCCGGTGCCTCAGGGTTTACAGTAAAACTAGCTTTATTCTCTTAAAGTTATGTCACTGCCTTCCTGCTATACAGATTTCTATATTGAAACCTAAGTAGGAGGAGAAGTTAGCTACTTCCTCTCTCACTGACATCATCGGTAAACGGCACTTCGCAACATCCCTTGTGTTTGGGGGCGCTGGTCTATCTCATACATTATTTTTCACACAATAATATATGTTATCTCCTGCATCAGTTTTGTTGTTTTAAGCCTTAACCACCCTTCTCCTAGTTGCTTGCCTGCTGCCTGAATGCAGCCTGTATGGGCATGATGGATGCCGGACTTCCAATGCGCGCTATGTTCTGTGGTGTCACCTGTGCACTGGACAATGATGGCCAATTAACCATTGACCCTACTACTAAAGATCAAAAGGTCAGTAATTCACCCAGATATTGTTTTAGTGCCCTTTGTGCTACCACCACTGCCATTGTAAAAACTCTTAGCACTTCCCCAAGTATCACAATGTAGCGTCACCATACAACATGGACACATAGGTCTATGGGGAGATTTATTAAAACTGATGCAAAGGAAAAGTAATGCTAGCTACTTCCTCTCTCACTGATATCATCGTTTAACTTAATTTCCCAACATGCATTGTTCCTTATTGACAAATAGTTGTTTACTGAAACCATATCCTGTTTCACGAACTACAGGTATATGTATATTCAAGCTGGTTTGATGGAGAAGACCATTTGACAGATACAGTACACCCATGAAAGCTAATATGGCTGACAGTGGTAGTTGTCAGATAGCTACTTCCTGTTTTTCTTTATTTCCCTTTAAAAGTATACTTGGTGGCCCTAAAATTTCGGTGCATGGTGTTTTTCAGCAGCATGTTGCTTTCCGACTGTCACCTGATGACTGGCAACTGCCCTGAGCACATATGTTGTCTCTCTTTTTAAGCCCTCGCTCAATCGGTTAATCACAGCAATCCTGTGACTTTATTTTTATATCCTTGATGTGTGATAAAAATGTGCAAACCCTTTTTTAATCACTTCTATGCTGACGTATGATCGCTTGAAGTTACAGTCCCCACACCTGAGGTTGCACTACTGAGAGATTCACCACTATCAAACCAGGATGGATGTAGATCTTGATGTTGGTTCTGATTTTGGATCCACACCAGGTCTCCATTACAGGATTTTGGCCTGAAGCTTTTATTTTTTTTTTTTTTTTTTAATGTACACTGGAGTCTTCTGGTAGGTTGTATTCACTGACCTCTAATATACTCGTCCTTCTCAAGGAATTAGAATATCATCAAAAAGTTTATTTATTTCAGTAATTTAAGTCAAAAAGTGAAACACTCATATTCTAGCAGATATTTTGTAACGTTTGTTTGAAGCCCGATTTTTCATTGGTTTAAAAGCAGTCCATGTGACCGCTGCAGCCTGTGATTGGCTGCAGCATTCACATGGGATGAAACGTCATCCCGGGAGGCCAGAACTGGAAGAAGCAGGAGTTCTGGGTAAGTTAACTTTTAATACTTTAAACTCCAGCGGTAGTCACTGTCCCGGGTGCTGAAAGAGTTACTGCCGATCAGTTAAAGAGGCTCTGTCACCAGATTTTGCAACCCCTATCTGCTATTGCAGCAGATAGGCGCTGCAATGTAGATTACAGTAACGTTTTTATTTTTAAAAAATGAGCATTTTTGGCCAAGTTATGACCATTTTTGTAGTTATGCAAATGAGGCTTGCAAAAGTCCAAGTGGGTGTGTTTAAAAGTAAAAGTCCAACTGGGCGTGTATTATGTGCGTACATCGGGGCGTTTTTACTACTTTTACTAGCTGGGCGCTCTGATGAGAAGTATCATCCACTTCTCCTCAGAACGCCCAGCTTCTGGCAGTGCAGACACAGCGTGATCTCTCGAGAACACGCTGTGTGTCTGCACTGCCAGAAGCTGGGCGTTGTGAAGAGAAGTGGATGATACTTCTCGTCAGAGCGCCCAGCTAGTAAAAGTATTAAACACGCCCCGATGTACGCACATAATACACGCCCACTTGGACTTTTACTTTTAAACACGCCCACTTGGACTTTTGCAAGCCTCATTTGCATAAATACAAAAATGGTCATAACTTGGCCAAAAATGCTCGTTTTTTTAAAATATAAACGTTACTGTAATCTACATTGCAGCGCCTATCTGCTGCAATAGCAGATAGGGGTTGCAAAATCTGGTGACAGAGCCTCTTTAAAGAGACTCTGTCACCACATTATAAGTGCCCTGTCTCCTACATATGGAGATCGGCGCTGTAATGTAGGTCACAGTAATGCTTTTTATTTAGAAAAACGATCTATTTTTACCACGTTAGGAGCGATTTTTGCTTTATGCAAATTAGTTTCTTAATGCCCAGCTGGGCGTGTTTTTACTTTAGACCAAGTGGGCATTGTACAGAGGAGTGTATGACGCTGACCAATCAGTGACCAATCGGCGTCATGCACTTCTCTCCATTTATTTAGTCAGCGCATAGTGACACTGCCTTATTCACTATGTGCTGACTTATACTGAGACATTAATGTTACTGAAGTATTTAGACAGTGAATAGACATTCCTTCCAGCCAGGACGGGATGTCTATTCACAATCCCGGCACTTCGTTAACATTTCTTCGTAATCTCGCTGCAACCTGTCACTTACTGCGCAATCTCGCGAGGTTACGCTTGCTCTGCTGTAAGTCACACACGTTACCGAAGTGTCGGGATTGTGAATAGACATCCTGTCCTGGCTGGAAGGAATGTCTATTCACTGTCTAAACACTTCAGTAACATTAATGTGTCTGTATAAGACAGCACATAGTGATCTAGCAGGTTCCCCATGCGCTGACTACGGTGAAAACGGTGATGGAAGTGTGCATGAGGCCTAAGTCTATGGGGCTCCCATAATTACGGGTGGCTAGGTGTGTGCACCCGTAATTACGGGAGTGTTGCTAGGCGACGTCAGGGGATAGTCACTGTCCAGGGTGCTGAAAGAGATAACTCATCGGTAGTAACTCTTTCAGCACCCGGGACAGTGACTACCGCTGGAGTTCAAAAAATATTAAAAGTTAACTTACCTAGAACTCCTGCTTCTTCCTCCAGTCCGGCCTCCCGAGATGACGTTTCATCCCATGTGACCGCTGCAGCCAATCACAGGCTGCAGCGGTCACATGGACTGCTTTTAAACCAACGAAAAATCGGGCTTCAAACAAACATTCCAAAAATATATATTAGATGAGAGACACTTTTTGAATTGAACTTCTGAAATAAATTAACTTTTTGATGATATTCTAATTCATTGGGAAGGACGAGTATATTGCAGCGCAACCGAAAGTCATCATGGGATTGGTATGACTAATCACACTTTGTATCATGTTGTCAGGAGAGCCGCGCTGTTTTGACGTTCGCCATTGAGAGTACAGAAAAGAAAATATTAACCGTTTCCACTCGAGGCGTCTACTCCCCTGCAGAGGTAAGTGTCAGTCCTGTCCATTTCTACACATGCCTCCAGGCACTGCCTTCTCCGGTCACCTCGCAGGTATAGACCACGCTCCCCTCCAATCATACGCAGGACTTTCATCACAATCCTACAGCGCGCATAGTCATGCAGGTATTTTATCATACAGTTTGAAAAAGTTTCATAAAGAAGATCTGCAGCAGCTGTATTTTTTGGTCCTGCAGCTGTTACAGAACCTCTTTGTGAAAAGAAAGAAGGAGATTACTGTCCACCATATATTTTTTGATTCATATGAAACTCCCTCATCCTTTTCATGAAGATGTTCTGCAGCAGCTGAGACACAAACCAGTACTGTATAATACTCACTGCACCTGCTCAAAAACCTCTTGTTCCAAGCATGGGATGCTCTATATGTCACAGGAGAAGGAACTTTCTACAAAAGCGATCTGTGAAAAGGATCCGTCTTTTCTGCAAGACGAGATAAGCAGCGCCATTGTAACGCTGCTCATATCTGTATAATCGTCAGGTTCTGACATCAGAATGTTGATACAAATATTATTTACAGAGTTGTCAGTGGGAATTATACTATTATAATCAGGATTGTGTGATAATCCGGCACACTTTACATGCACTGCAGGCTCTTATATGCCGGATTGGTTCCCGTATATATTTCTATTAGAGTGCTGGGACTGGACTGTGTTATCTGCGTTGTATATGTGCAGTTTATTATATGTAGATTTCTATAGGTTATGCTATATACTAGATATTACAGATTGCTGCACTTAGGATATTGCAGATTTTGTAGCTCGGGATGCTGCGTAGGGCTGAACCTGTAGGGTTTTGCTGGTGTCTGCATTACTGTGTGATCCTTGGAGACTGTGGGATTGCTCTCGGGCTGTTGCTGCATTATGTTAATATCAATATTTTTGGGCAGTCTTGAGCAGCGTCCAGGCCCAGTGAGTGATGACGGTCTGGCAGGCTCGGTGACTGCACAGTAATGCCGTCTGCCACAGTCCTCGGGCTCGGAGTAAACATCCTACTGAGACTACGTCTGTCACTGACCAATGGGAAGGGGACGCAATTTGGAGACGGCAAGGTTCGGTGGTTTTCTGTCTTGAAAACCTGTGACAATGAAGACACCTCTAGGACTGGAGGAACGCAGACAACTGTACAACTTAGAGGTTTCTGCCTCTGCACTAAGACCAATGTGTAAGGGAAGAGATGTAGACACCCTGCAAGGGGCAGAAATACTGAAGATTAAAAGGGACACCTCCAGGACGGGTGTATTAGGGCAGTGACTCGCATACCTCTAGGACTGGTGTATTAGGGCAGTGACTCGCATACCTCTAGGACGGGTGTATTAGGGCAGTGACTCTCATACCTCTAGGACTGGTGTATTACGGCAGTGACTCTCATACCTCCAGGACGGGTGTATTACGGCAGTGACTCGCATACCTCTAGGACTGGTGTATTAGGGCAGTGACTCTCATACCTCTAGGACTGGTGTATTACGGCAGTGACTCTCATACCTCTAGGACTGGTGTATTAGGGCAGTGACTCGCATACCTCTAGGACGGGTGTATTAGGGCAGTGACTCTCATACCTCTAGGACTGGTGTATTAGGGCAGTGACTCGCATACCTCTAGGACGGGTGTATTAGGGCAGTGACTCGCATACCTCTAGGACTGGTGTATTAGGGCAGTGACTCTCATACCTCTAGGACTGGTGTATTAGGGCAGTGACTCTCATACCTCTAGGACGGGTGTATTAGGGCAGTGACTCTCATACCTCTAGGACTGGTGTATTAGGGCAGTGACTCTCATACCTCTAGGACTGGTGCATTAGGGCAGTGACTCTCATACCTCTAGGACTGGTGTATTAGGGCAGTGACTCTCATACCTCCAGGACGGGTGTATTAGGGCAGTGACTCGCATACCTCTAGGACTGGTGTATTAGGGCAGTGACTCGCATACCTCTAGGACTGGTGTATTAGGGCAGTGACTCTCATACCTCTAGGACTGGTGTATTACGGCAGTGACTCTCATACCTCTAGGACTGGTGTATTAGGGCAGTGACTCGCATACCTCCAGGACGGGTGTATTAGGGCAGTGACTCGCATACCTCTAGGACTGGTGTATTATGGCAGTGACTCTCATACCTCTAGGACTGGTGTATTAGGGCAGTGACTCTCATACCTCCAGGACGGGTGTATTAGGGCAGTGACTCTCATACCTCCAGGACGGGTGTATTAGGGCAGTGACTCTCATACCTCCAGGACGGGTGTATTAGGGCAGTGACTCGCATACCTCTAGGACTGGTGTATTAGGGCAGTGACTCTCATACCTCTAGGACTGGTGTATTAGGGCAGTGACTCGCATACCTCTAGGACTGGTGTATTAGGGCAGTGACTCTCATACCTCTAGGACTGGTGTATTACGGCAGTGACTCTCATACCTCTAGGACTGGTGTATTAGGGCAGTGACTCTCATACCTCTAGGACTGGTGTATTACGGCAGTGACTCTCATACCTCTAGGACGGGTGTATTAGGGCAGTGACTCGCCTACCTCTAGGACTGGTGTATTATGGCAGTGACTCTCATACCTCTAGGACTGGTGTATTATGGCAGTGACTCTCATACCTCTAGGACTGGTGTATTAGGGCAGTGACTCGCAGACCTCTAGGACTGGTGTATTAGGGCAGTGACTCTCAAACCTCTAGGACTGGTGTATTAGGGAAGTGACTCTCATACCTCTAGGACTGGTGTATTAGGGCAGTGACTCTCATACCTCTAGGACTGGTGTATTAGGGCAGTGACTCTCATACCTCTAGGACTGGTGTATTAGGCCAGTGACTCGCATACCTCTAGGACTGGTGTATTAGGGCAGTGACTCGCATACCTCTAGGACTCGTGTATTAGGGCAGTGACTCGCATACCTCTAGGACTCGTGTATTATGGCAGTGACTCGCATACTTCTAGGACTGGTGTATTACGGCAGTGACTCTCATACCTCTAGGACTGGTGTATTATGGCAGTGACTCTCATACCTCTAGGACTCGTGTATTAGGCAGTGACTCTCATACCTCTAGGACTGGTGTATTACGGCAGTGACTCTCATACCTATAGGACGGGTGTATTATGGCAGTGACTCGCATACCTCTAGGACTGGTGTATTACGGCAGTGACTCTCATACCTATAGGACGGGTGTATTATGGCAGTGACTCGCATACCTCCAGGACGGGTGTATTAGGGCAGTGACTCTCATACCTCTAGGACTGGTGTATTACGGCAGTGACTCGCATACCTCTAGGACTGGTGTATTAGGGCAGTGACTCTCATACCTCTAGGACGGGTGTATTAGGGCAGTGACTCGCATACCTCTAGGACTGGTGTATTATGGCAGTGACTCTCATACCTCTAGGACTGGTGTATTATGGCAGTGACTCTCATACCTCTAGGACTGGTGTATTAGGGCAGTGACTCGCAGACCTCTAGGACGGGCGTATTATGGCAGTGACTTGCATACCTCTAGGACTGGTGTATTAGGGCAGAGACTCTCATACCTCTAGGACGGGTGTATTAGGGCAGTGACTCTCATACCTCTAGGACGGGTGTATCAGGGCAGTGTTGCTGATGGTGGTTATAATCCCTCATCTCTTTGCCAGCATGCTTGTACTTCTTCTGACAACCTGTGCACTGACTTAATTATAAATCCTCACCCGCTGCCAGGCAGTCGTCCCTCCAGGTGGCCATCAGATCATCTCTGGGTAATTGACTGGCCCGTGTCTCAGCGTTCGTCACTTTCAGGCTGCACACGGTTCTGTGGAGCAGCATCTCTGCCTGCCAGCCTTTCTCTTCATCTAATTCCCCAAATGTGACACTTCTCCCTGATGTCAGCTCAATGACCAGGTGTCTGAGCAGTGAGACGGGGAATGGCAGGCTGCCCCCCACCCTGACTGCTTAAATGTTTATACAGACCGATCAAAGCTGCTGTCACCCCCCATTATCTAAATTATCCGCCTGCACTTGTGAGTGAGGTGTGAGGAAAGCTGCACCGTACAAGACCTGCGCTGGGGACAAGCACTATAAGACCAATAATGCCCTGCGCTGGGGACAAGCACTACAAGACCAATAATGCCCTGCGCTGGTGACAAGCACTACAAGACCAATAATGTCCTGCGCTGGGGACAAGCACTACAAGACCAATAATATCCTGCGCTGGGGACAAGCACTACAAGACCAATAATGCCCTGCGCTGGTGACAAGCACTACAAGACCAATAATGCCCTGCGCTGGGGACAAGCACTACAAGACCAATAATGCCCCTTGCTGGGGACAAGAACTACAACACCCATAATGCCCTGCGCCGGGGACAAGCACTACATGACCAATAATGCCCTGCATCGGGGACAAGCACTACAACACCAATAATGCCCTGCGCCGGGGACAAGCACTACAACACCAATAATGCCCTGCGCCGGGGACAAGCACTACATGACCAATAATGCCCTGCGCTGGGGACAAGCACTACAAGACCAATAATGTCCTGCGCCGGGGACAAGCGCTACAAGACCAATAATGCCCTGCGCCGGGGACAAGCGCTACAAGACCAATAATGCCCTGCGCTGGGGACAAGCACTACAAGACCAATAATGCCCTCAACTGGGGACAAGCGCTACAAGACCAATAATGCCCTGCGCTGGGGACAAGCACTACAAGACCAATAATGCCCTGCGCTGGGGACAAGCACTACAAGACCAATAATCCCATGCGGTGGGGACAAGCACTACAAGACCAATAATGCCCTGCGCTGGGGACAAGCACTACAAGACTAATGACGCCCTGCACTGGGGACAAGCACTACAAGACCAATAATGCCCTGTGCCGGGGACAAGCGCTACAAGACCAATAATGCCCTGCGCTGGGGACAAGCGCTACAAGACCAATAATGTCCTGCGCCGGGGACAAGCACTACAAGACCAATAATGCCCTGCGCCGGGGACAAGCACTACAAGACCAATAATGCCCTGTGCCGGGGACAAGCGCTACAAGACCAATAATGCCCTGCGCTGGGGACAAGCGCTACAAGACCAATAATGTCCTGCGCCGGGGACAAGCACTACAAGACCAATAATGCCCTGCGCCGGGGACAAGCACTACAAGACCAATAATGCCCTGTGCCGGGGACAAGCGCTACAAGACCAATAATGCCCTGCGCTGGGGACAAGCACTACAAGACCAATAATGCCCTGAACTGGGGACAAGCACTACAAGACCAATAATGCCCTGAACTGGGGACAAGCACTACAAGACCAATAATGCCCTGAACTGGGGACAAGCGCTACAAGACCAATAATGTCCTGCGCCGGGGACAAGCGCTACAAGACCAATAATGCCCTGCGCCGGGGACAAGCGCTACAAGACCAATAATGCCCTGCGCTGGGGACAAGCACTACAAGACCAATAATGCCCTGAACTGGGGACAAGCACTACAAGACCAATAATGCCCTGAACTGGGGACAAGCACTACAAGACCAATAATGTCCTGCGCCGGGGACAAGCACTACAAGACCAATAATGCCCTGCGCTGGGGACAAGCACTACAAGACCAATAATGCCCTGAACTGGGGACAAGCACTACAAGACCAATAATGCCCTGCGCTGGGGACAAGCACTACAAGACCAATAATGCCCTGAACTGGGGACAAGCACTACAAGACCAATAATGCCCTGCGCTGGGGACAAGCACTACAAGACCAATAATGCCCTGAACTGGGGACAAGCACTACAAGACCAATAATGCCCTGCGCTGGGGACAAGCACTACAAGACCAATAATGTCCTGCGCTGGGGACAAGCACTACAAGACCAATAATGCCCTGCGCTGGGGACAAGCACTACAAGACCAATAATGCCCTGAACTGGGGACAAGCACTACAAGACCAATAATGCCCTGCGCTGGGGACAAGCACTACAAGACCAATAATGTCCTGCGCTGGGGACAAGCACTACAAGACCAATAATGCCCTGCGCTGGGGACAAGCACTACAAGACTAATGACGCCCTGCACTGGGGACAAGCACTACAAGACCAATAATGCCCTGCGCTGGGGACAAGCACTACAACACCAATGACGCCCTGCGCTGCTACTCTGTAAGGACTGCGGCCATTTTTCAAAGGCGACAACAAATATGGCCGCACTTCCTGTTGTCACTTTTACAAAAATGGTGACCACAGAAAACAACCTGAAATAACGACAATATCTCTCTAAGTAAATAAAACATCATTACCAGCTTTCATCCTGTGTTTTAATAAATTCTTGTATTCCCCATAAAAAATAATAATTCTGGAGCATCTTTTTTTAAAAACTCTGCATTGTGCCATTCCTCTGTTTTTCCTCCTGGAAATATATGAATAAATCGACAGCTAGGAGTTACCATTCCCCTTCCAGTCTACTAACCGCTCTGATTGGACAGTGGCAGGGTGTGTAGGGACACATCCCATGGACAAATAGAATGGTATCGTCCAATGGTAGGTTTATTCATACATTTCCAGGAGGAATAAGAGAGGAATGGTACACCACAGAGTTCTAAGAAAAGATGCTCTAGAGTTGTTATTTTATGAGGAAAACACTAAAACAGACATGTCAGGAGAGGAGGGCAGTCCTCTTTAAAGGGAAACAAAGGGAGTCCTCTTTTATGGTCCTCCTTAGTATCATTTTGGTAGGCTGAATAGTCCCTGACGACTGACTACCAACAGGCACCGCTGTCAGCGAGGGACCCCACCAGTTTTTCACTCACCTGTGGCGATGCGGAGGAATCAAGCACTATATAGATACGCTATATACTCGTCATGACTCTACATACACCTCCTGCATCTACCGATCGCCCCAATACCGAACACCCTGCTCATTCTCGCCTCCTCCTTTCTGTCTACACTACACCCTCGTACTGGCTGCACACGTCTGACTCTGCTCCTCCGTCCTGTCCTTGTGAATTCTCTTCTCAGATTTGATCTCCTGCAGCGCCAGAAATTGGGGTGATGACATTCCGGTCCCCTCTGCAGATATTCGGGTCCCAGGTGGGGAGAGAACTCCTATTTCTGTGGGTTATTTTTCCTCTCCTTTTCTCCCGTTGCGCTCCCTCCCTGTACAGATCTCTCCCAGCTGGAGAGGATCCGGTATTTTGTCTGATCGCACCTCTCTGGTGAATACTGATGATACGAGCGTGTTCCTGCCTGTCACTGCACATCCCATGTCCCATAGCTCTCATTAATGTCACCCTGTGGTGCGGGCACGCTATCTCCGATATCTGACTGATGTTACTGTCGCCCTATAATGGGGGGGACATCCATATAAGCTGCTTCATGCTGATCTACAGTGAGAGGAGCATCTATATCACCCACCTTCCTTATTTCACCCTACACATGGCCGGCCTTATGGGTGTGAGACCCCATCTGGCTCCGATGCTGAAAGGGGCACCTCAGGGGTATTTGTGACCATCAGTAATCTTATTAATTGTACAGCACTGATAATACATTACACATGGCGCTGTTATTTGGTGACTGTATGTTGGTATTTGAGCACTGTATGGTGGCATTGTGCGGCACTACTGCGAGGCAATGTATAGTCTCTTTTTTTGCCTTATACGATGCTGGTGGCTGCACTGTATAGAAGTGTTACTTGTCCTACATATGGCACTTCTAATGAGGCACTATGGTTATATGTATACTGTATGGCAAAACACCATATGGGGTAGGGTGATGCCAACAGAAAATTCTGCAACATCCAAGGTAAAGCCGGCCCTGAGAAGGTGGAATATCCGTGTCTCATATCTTCCTTATGTGACCCTAAAGTAGGACGGACATCCACGTCTTATATCCCTATGTGGTCCTATAGTAGGAGGGACATCCACGTCTTATATCCCTATGTTACCCTATATGTGGAGGGGCATCCACGTCTCATATCCCTATGTTACCCTATAGGAGGGACATCCACGTCTTATATCCCTATGTTACCCTATAGTAGGCAGGACATCCACGTTTCATATCCTTCTTACCCTATATTAGGAGGGACATCCACGTCTCATATCCCTATGTTACCCTATAGTAGGAGGGACATCCACGTCTTATATTCCTATGTTACCCTATATGTGGAGGGGCATCCACGTCTCATATCCCTATGTTACCCTATAGTAGGCGGGACATCCACGTCTCATATCCTTCTTACCCTATATTAGGAGGGACATCCACGTCTCATATCCCTATGTTACCCTATATGTGGAGGGGCATCCACGTCTCATATCCCTATGTTACCCTATAGGAGGGACATCCACGTCTTATATCCCTATGTTACCCTATAGTAGGCAGGACATCCACGTTTCATATCCTTCTTACCCTATATTAGGAGGGACAGCCACGTCTCATATCCCTATGTTACCCTATAGTAGGCGGGACATCCACGTCTTATATCCCTATGTTACCCTATATGTGGAGGGGCATCCACGTCTCATATCCCTATGTTACCCTATAGTAGGAGGGACATCCACATCTCATATCTCTATGTTACCCTATATGTGGAGGGACATTCATGTCTCATACCTTCTTTCTGTCTAATAGGGGCAGTGGTAAGAACGACTTGCATGTTACATATTGTAGCCCCCATTTATCCCCGTTACCCTATAGGGTGAAAGGACAGACCCTGCACCTCCGCTTACATCCCTGTCAGCGGGCACGGCTTCTGTGTACGCTGCGGTGGAAGGCCCCTCGTGTCTTATTCCCCCTTCCGTGTCACCCTGCGGTGGGAGGGACAGACCCTATTTATCATTTGCAGCGTCTTTGTCACCCTGCGGTGGGAGGGACAGACCCTATTTATCATTTGCAGCGTCTTTGTCACCCTGCGGTGGGAGGGACAGACACTATTTATCATGTGCAGTGTCTTTGTCACCCTGCGGTGGGAAGGACAGTCGTTTAGTCTTGTTTTCCGCTTTCGGTGTCTTAAGATTTCCCGTCTATTTTCTCTTTTTTAGTACAAGTCGCCCCCCAGGCAGACAGAGCGAGAGACAATTTAATAAAATGATGTTAAGAGAATCATTAAAATTGAACAAATAGCTGCGGCTCCCTGTGGCAGTTCATAAAGTGAGCGGATGGAGGATGGGAGGGGGAGGTGGTGGGTGCGGGGCGCCTGGGGGTTTAATAATGTGTCTTCTCCGTGTATATCTGGCGCTCCCTCCTCACCGCTGTCTCTTCTCTCCGCAGCTCCAGCAGTGTATAGCAGCCGCCCAGATCTCAGCCCAAAATATCTTCCACTTCTACAGGGACTCTGTCAAGAGGCGATACTCCAAATCCTAACAGAAGACGTGAACCTCCATCTAATCATTGTGCACCGTGGATGACGAGACATCAGACTAAAAATAATTTTTTTCTATTTCTTGTGTCTTTTTTTTCCCCTTCCCAGCATTTTCTTATGAGGCGCGAGGCACAACGTGTCTCATAGCAGGGCATTGTGAATTGATTGACAGTCATGTGGATATCGGATAAGCTCGCCAAATAGAATCCACCACTAACCGGTTCTGTGAAGGGTCTTTTCAGGAGAAGTCTCCAGGACGCCATATAGATCTTTGGCTATTTCCCACGATCCTTAGCTGAGCGCGTACAAAATAATTGCTCCAAAGGTTCATACACAAAGTTGAAATCAATCAATAGCATAAAAGCGTAAATAGTAATTTTGTAAACTTGCGTTACCGGCATTTACATTGTGACACTTTTCGTTATTTTGTCGTTTAATAAATGTTTCCGCTGTTTTATATCATTTCCGGTATTTGTGTCCTTTGTGCTGAGTTATAGGTTTTACTTGTGATCCAAAAATTAACAAAATAGCGCCCCTAGTGGATGTATTTTATAAATTGCAAAAAGAGGTAGCGTTTTGTTTTTTTAACTGCATCGCGGGTAATTTTACACATAAAAATTAAAAAAAAATTAATAATTTCATGCGTTTGACCACAATGCATTTCTCATGGATAATTCTCAAATAAAATGTTATTAATATCACTTAACAATGTAATCTATTTTCGGGGTAATTCATATACAGCAGAGCTGACTGAGTATAGTTGTCTCGTGTCACAGCTGACCTGGAAGTCTTCTCTATAGATTCATGCATTCTTCTTACAGACACATGAGGTAGTGGAGGAGGGTATGCACAGAAGATTATAGCTTTTCTCTGAAATTGCTAACCCCCACCCACGAATTGGAGATGGGAAAGAGTGTGTGCACAGGGTTACAAACATTCTGGTCACATAATCTACACCTTTCCTGAAAATACCATCCAGTCAGTGCATATAAGAATCCACTCACAACAATACCAGACACCAATGTATGTAAATATATTTTCACAGCAGTTCAAACTCCAAATCCCCTGCACAGGAAAAAAAATAAAAAAAGATTCTAGCTGCCTGCAACCACCACTAGGGGGAGCTTACTACATACTGTCTTAAAGGGAATGTGTCGCTAGAAAATATTTTCTTTTTTTTTTTTAGTTAAACAGTTAGTGTATAGGTGATTAAACATTGTTCTCATTTTTTTAATTTTTTCACGAGTCAGAACATATTATAAATTAGATTCTAATTTATAATATTTCCCAGTGGTGGTCACTAGAGGGAGCAATTCCCAAAATTGCAGCATTGGCATGTGGTAAAGCAACCACATTGCTTTATGCTGCAAAATTTGAGAAAACTCACTCGCTCTAGTGAGCTCACAGAATCCCCCCTCCCTTATCCTGGCTAGTGGCAGGAGAAAGGAGGGGATTGAACGGTCAAACCTCCTACACTGTGTGTCGCCATTTTTTGAGCGAACACACAGTATAGTAGGTTTACATACAGTAGTAATCGCACACTAAAACACGTACATACACAGACCTAACTTACCTGCTCCTGCCGCCGCCGCTCCCTCCGGTCCGTCCACACCGGTCTGCTCCCTCCGCTCCAAGTGCACAAGTCCGGAAGCCGCGACCAGAAGTAGAAATCTTACTGTCCGGCTGCGGCTTCCGGTCCACAAGAAAATGGCGCCGGACATCGCTTGGCCGAAGACCTTCAATTTGGACTGTGTTCCCACACAGACGGCGTACATCATAGTGGATGGAACGGGCCCCGTTCGCATTCACTATGGGGCTGTATGTGCCGTATTCCATGTCTGTATGTGTCGTTAATCAACACATACAGAGATGGAAAAAAAAAGTGAAACAAGAAAAAGTGAAAAAATACAAAAAAGTAAAACACAAACACACAAATAAATAATTTTTTTAAAGATAAAACACTAAAAGCAAATTGATATAAATAAAACATTTTCCGCGACACTTGTCCTTTAATGAGTTCAATGTATATAAACAGTATGCATTAAGTTCCCTCTCGTGGTGGCTGATGGCATTCAGAATTTTATCATTTAAAAGGACACGCCGGCCAAAACTAAACTTTCCCATGTGTATCATTATGGAATTCCATGTGTCAGTCTCTCACCTGTTATTTATCTCTATATATCAGACCGGGATGGTTGCTTAGCAACAGTGTGAATCAGGCTCGGTGACTACTTTCTCTACTTGGGTCTATGGAGATTTATGTGTCACCCATCACAGGCTTCAGTATTTCCTGTACCGCACTAGTTATACGCAGGGGGACTATGACAGAAACGTCTATCATCAGCAGCTCCCACTGATAATTAGACAGGTTCCTGTCACACAGGTATAATGTAGAAGAATATAGTGCAGCCTCCCTGTCTGTATACTAAGTGTATGTTCACACGGGCTATTTTCGGAAGCAGAATGCCTCCAAACATCTGCCCATTTATTGCAATGGGAAAAACGGCGTTCTGTTCCGACGGGCCGTTTTTATTCGCGGCTGTTTTTCAAAACGTCCGCGAAAAAGAAGTGCATGTCACTTCTTGGGACGTTTTTGGAGCCGTTTTTCATAGACTCCATTGAAAACAGCTCTAAAAACTGCCGTAGACAACGCCGCGAAAATCGTGAGTGGCTTAAACGTCTGAAAATCAGGAGCTGTTTTCCCTTGACAACAGCTCCGTATTTTCAGACGTTTTTAGTCTAGCGTGTGAACATACCCTTATGGTTTCTCAGCTTATTTAGGAGGATATAGAGAGAATGATAATCCCAGTGTCCCCCAGCATGCAGAAATGGTATGGTCTTTAGCTGGTCATGTGATGTTGATAGATAGCGAAGCAGAGAGGAAGAGAAAGCTGGGGAAATCCTAAGAATCAAGATGGAGGCTTTTTTAAAGCACAGACAAGGCAGCAGTTCAAAAAGTAAGTACAGAATACATAAAAGAAGTGTGGAGCGTGGTATACAGTCAGGTGAAAGTTGTGTTTCCACTGGAGGCCTTCTTTAACTTTGCTTATAAAGGGGTTTTCCAGTCCCTAAAAATGTATGGCCTATCCTCAGGATAGGCCATCAATAGCTGATGGGTCGGGGTCTGACTCCTGGGACCCCTGCCGATCAGCTGTTTTGAAGCTCGTATGAGCAATGCTTCCCCTTCAAAGCAGCTAATCGGCGGGGGTCCCAAGAGTCAGACCCTGACCCATCAGCTATTGATGGCCTATCCTGACTTTGTAGAGTCCTTCTACTTGATGACGCGTCGACACAGCCCCATGTGACTTATTGCTGCCTTCTCTCCCATTCACGGCGCATCATTCATCAGGCGACCACAAGAGACCGGCACTGTGACCTCTTCATTCCTCAGGCTATGTTCACACACAGTGACTAAAAAAGTCTTCAAATACGGAGCTGTTTTAAGGCGAAAACAGCTCCTGCTTTTCAGACGTTTTTGTAGCAACTCGCGTTTTTCACAGCCATTTTTGGAGCTGGTTTTCAATGGAGTCAATGAAAAATGCCTCCAAAAACGTCCCAAGAAGTGTCCAGCACTGTAAAACTCCCGAATTACATCTGAAAACACTGCGTGTGAACATACCCTAAGCCAGCTCCCTTCTTGGTGCTAGCTCTCGACCAAGTTAGGGTTTGTTCACACGGCAGCGTCCGTTACGGCTGAAATTACGGTGCTGGTTTCAGGAGAAAACAGCTCCGTAATTTCAGCCGTAATGGCATGTTGAGGCGCTTTTCGCTGCGTCCATTACGGACGTAATTGGAGCTGTTTTTCCATGGAGTCAATGGAAAATGGCTCCATTTACGTCTGAAGAAGTGACAGGCACTTCTTTGACGCGGGCGTCTTTTTAAAAAAAATGACCATCGGAACAGAACATCGTAAGACCCATCCAAATTAATGGGCAGATGTTTGCCGACGCTATTGAGCCGCATTTTCGGATGTAATTCGGGGCTAAAACGCCAGAATTTGTTTTTCATGGCACCAAATAGTTTTCACAGACCCATTCACTTAGCGGGTGAATCGGGTCCGTGAAAAATGGTCCGAGTCTCCGATCTGTGGAAAGATAGGACATGTGCTATCGGGAAAAGATCTATAACTATGAAGAAACCTATTTAAAAGTGTTAAGGGGATTATTTTTTTTTTTATGGGCCGCCTGACAACCCTATTAAAGCCTACATCCATCCGAAATCTTACATTTTCAGTATTGCATGCAGTTAACCTAATCCCCCCCCCCCCCCCCCCACTGCCTACTCCACAGTCCTACAATGTTCCAGAAAGCAGAGATCTGGGCTGTGTATGGCAATATCCTCATAGTGAAGAACTGTCCATGTGCCTGCTAAACTGACATGGAGGGAGCAAATGGTCCCTAGTGCACAAGCTGCAAAGTTTTCTTTAAACCCGAAATGTTTTTGTTTTTTTTCTAGCGATCCTCAAAAAGCAGCTGTCCAGAAGATCCTTACCTCCTTCTATCCATCTCGCCAGATGACAGAAGACGCAATCGGTCTTTGAGACTCGAAAGAACTTGTGTAAAGGGCTGAGAGCGCTGACAGATCGTATCTATCTGTGGTGTATGTCGATGCCGAATCTCCCCAAAATAGCACCCCCTTTGGGGAAGAATTGAGACGTTAATTGGATAATCTTCCTGATGTAATCTCCTCTTCTCTCGTGTATTAATGTAACGTCGGCCGGTGAGTGGATTGTGTACACACAAAGCATCTCGCTCGGCACTCGGTAAATCACGGCTCCTCTTCTGTCAGAGCCATAATAACCTCCTATAAATTGTGCGGTGCCCTTGTAGACAGATAATACATCGCCTGCGTTATCTGACGGGGCCATAATAAAGTGCATTTATTGTTTGTGTTCTGATCTGTGAAGTCAACTCTGATATCCATCGGCATAGCACAGAGCTGATGGAGTTCGCCACCGCCGCCGACACCGCCTGCAAGCCACCGAGCTCAAGATATAAAATGCAAATCAGGAATAGTTTATTACAAATCATAACAGATGCCTTCATACATGGCTTCTCTCTTCTGTGAGAAGCTGTGCCGCGCTGCTCTCCCGCAGCTTAGTCATAGTCATTTATTATATTACTAAGTACTGGAGGTGGGAAATGCGTTTGCGCTTTGCAGACTATAAGGCCTTATTCACACGAGCGTATTTCACGTCCGTGTTACGCGCATTAAAACAACGGACGTCACACGGACCTATGCAATTCAATGGCGCCATTCAGACATTCCGTGTTTTTCACGCAGCGTGTGAAACACTGCATGTCCTATAGTTGTGCGTTTTTTGCGCATCACGCACCCATTGAAGTCAATGGGTGCATGAAAATCACGGACAGCACACGGACGCACATCCGTGTGCTGTCCGTGATTCACGCAACAGTTGCTAAAGAAATTATGAGAAAAAGAAAAGCACCTCCTTCAGTTTGTTTTGCTGACGGAAAAAACACGTGACATAAGGATGACATACGCACGGAAGAAATGCAGACACGCACTGTACACGGATGTCACACGGAGTTGCAACACAGGAAAAACGCTGCCCTTTTTACATGCGCAAAATGGACACGTTTGTGTGAATAAGGCCTAAGGCTTCGTTCAAACGGGACAGATACGCTGTGTAAAAACCTGCAACGTATCCGTCCTGTGCGCCGCAGAGATTTCCAGGTGGAAAAACCACAGCAATTCTGAAACGTGAAGGCTGGGTTCCCACGTAGCGTAAACGCTGCGGAATTTCCGATTTTCCTACTGCGCATGCTCATCACGTCATGCATCTAATAAAATAAATAAATACATTAAAAGATGGATCCGTTAAAAAAATATAGAGTATAACAATGCCATTCTAAAACAAACAGAAGGTAAAGTGGCCGAGGGCGAAAAATTTAGCGAAAAATGCTGCGAAAATCGGCGTGCAGGTAGAGGAAAATCTGCCTTAGGGTATGTTCACACGCACTAATTACGGACGTAATTCGGGCGTTTTTGCCCCGAATTACGTCCGAAAATAGCGCCTCAATAGCGCTGACAAACATCTGCCCATTGAAAGCAATGGGCAGACGTTTGTCTGTTCACACGAGGCGTATATTTACGCGCCGCTGTCAAATGACGGCGCGTAAATAGACGCCCGCGTCAAAGAAGTGACCTGTCACTTCTTTGGGCGTAATTGGAGCCGTTATTCATTGACTTCAATGAATAGCAGCGCCAATTACGTCCGTAATGGACGCGGCGTTCAAGCGCCTGCACATGCCGTTACGGCTGAAATTACGGGGATGTTTTCAGGCTGAAACATCCCCGTAATTTCAGCCGTTACGGACGCCCTCGTGTGAACATACCCTCAAACTTCCAAATGGATATCCGGTGGCTCCGTTCATGGCGTTTTTCAAATATGCCTTTTTTCTGGCGTTTTTCAAGTCTGGACAAAACTCTAATGAAGACGCCACGAAAGACACGGCAATACGCTGTGTGTGAATAAAGCATAAGACAGAGGCGGGTAATATGCGGCTCGGCAGGTATACGTCCATGCGGGCACCATCATCTTCATTCTTATTGTATTGATATACAGGGCAAGGCGGCGGGGAGAATTTCTCTGCTGTGATTGTCCTTATTGAAGTGAAGCTTTGTCTACTTGTCCCTTTGGATTATCGCACACATACGCTTGGGTTTATTTTCGGAAAACCAGAAACCTCAAATAACATCGTAGCTCCCAGCGGACTCAGGAAAACACACCAAAAATGAAAGAAACAAAATATCCGCTGCCACAGCTGCTATAAAATGTGGCTCAAAAAAAGAAATATTTTACTTTAAAGTGGATCCGTCATCAGACAATGCTCTCTTCTTTTAAGACTATAGTATGGAGACAGGAACGCTCTACTATTAGCCCAAAAAGTGCAGTTTGGCTGATAACAGATAGCAAAAAAACAGCGAACACATAGTTAAGAGTCCACTGTATTCATGAGGAGATATTTGTTGAACTATCATGTTAGGCTGGGTTCACGCAAAACGCGCTAAAAAACGGCCGAAAATACCTCCCATTGATTTCAATGGGAGGCGGAGGCGTTTATTTCCCGCGAGGAGAAAAACCGGCTCGCGGGAAAAAGAAGGGACATGCCCTATCTCTGGGCGTTTATGCCTCTGACCTCCCATTGACATCAATGGGAGGCAGAGAAAGCGTATTTCGCTGCGTTTTACTCCCGCGGCACTCAAAGGCCGCGGGCGAAAAACACCGTGAAAATCGTCGTGCAGACATAGGAAAATCTGCCTCAAAATGCCAAACGGAATTTTGAGGCAGATTTTCCTCCTGCAAAAAACTCTGTGTGAACCCGGCCTTAGATTTTCGGTCAGTGTTGGATCCAGATCTGCCTCCCATCAATAGAAGCCCCGACCAGGCCACAGATCAAGGTTTCCTTCTGCTCTTCGGGAGGTTTCTGTCGTCCCTGAGCTCTAATTAAAACGTTAAAGTGAAAATCCCCCTATTAAAGAGGAGCTGTCACCACCCCTGACATCTCTGTTTTAATAATTAATTGTATTCCCCCTTGAAATAACAATTCTGGAGCATATTTTCTTAGAACTCTGCGTTGGGCCGTTCCTCTGTTATTCCTCCTAAAAAAATGTATGAATAAATTGACAACTGGGTGTAACCAGTGGGGGGCGTGACCCTGCATGGACTGACAATGTCCAATCAGTGCTGACAATGAGACTGTGTAGGGACACGCCCTTATGACAAGGGGAATGGTAACTCCCAGTTGTCAATTTATTCATAAATATTCGGGAGGAATAACAGAGGATAGCGATCGCAGCATTTAAGCCGTTAGAAAGAGGGGAGCGGCCTCTTCTGACATTCCCTCCCACGACGCCATCACATGGTGCTGATGGTTGCCATGGCAGGTCTGTCATCTTTGTACTCCTATTAAGCCCCTTATTAGGAGCATGTCAGAATCACGATATACTGCAACACATTATTATTACAGTATATCGTACCAGCGATCCAACGATTGCTGGTTCGAGTCCCCTAGGGGGACTAATAAAAAAAGTTACATATATACAGTTATATATATATATATAAAAAGACATGAAAAGTTTAGAAGCCGCCATCTTCAAAAAAAAAAAAAAAAGAAAATTAACATAACTGGTATCATCACCAGCCCATAAACGTCCGAACTATTACATTGTAACATTATTTGACCTGCACGGTGAAAAAAAATATGAATAAAACGCCAGAATCGCTGGTTTTTGGTCACCTCATCTCCCACAAAAAATGGAACAAAAAGTGATCAAAAAGTCGCATGGACCACAAACCGGTACCAATAATAACTGCAGCTCGCCCCGCAAAAAATAAGCCCTCACACCGCTCCATCGATGGAAAAATAAAACGGTTATGGCCCTCAGAATACGGCGACGCAAAACAAATTTTATTTTTAACAATCTGTTTTTTCCTTGTAAAAGTAGTAAAACATAAAAAAAAACTAGATAAACTTGGTATCACCGTAATCTAATTGACCCGCAGATTAAAGCTACCGTGCCGTTTTTACCGCTCGGTGAACTCTGTAAAAAGGAAACCCAAAAAGCCTTGGAGGAATCACAGTTTTTTTCCCCCATTCCACCGTACAATTTTTTTTTCCAGTTTCCCAGTACATTATATGAGAAAAAAATGAAAAAGTTTTGGCTTTTGGAAGGTGGGGAGGAAAAAGCGAAAATTAAAGTCTGAAAAATGACTGCGGCAGGAAGGGGTTAAGGTGTTTTCTGGGGCCAATTTCTTTTTTTGCCATGACGTGAGACATGAATATAATTTTTTTTCCATATTTCCCCAGTGGCGATTCCGCTCATGTTGTCCGTTGTTCATGGACCTCGTTTGGTGTAAACACGACCGCAACGTGATGCGACCTCCTTCTGGAGTAATGTCACTGCGGTCACATCATCGCCGCCTCATAGCCACGGCTTTAAAGCTCATCTTCCTTTAAGTGCATTGGGCAGGTATAAGTGTTACGAGCCGGTAAATGAGAAGAGAAGACGTTGCCGCTCGTGACTAATACTCAGTAAATTGCATTCGGTAGAAGAGATTAATATGTCATTATATAATAAAATTGCAGCTGGAATGACAATTCTCGCAGCCCCACAAGAGTCTCTGACAGTTAAATACAGGGGAAGGAACGACAGCTCCCGACTCGCCACAATATATGAGCTTCGTGTTTACTCAGCCTATTAAATATATATTAGGAGAATACAAAGATCTCCAGATACAAGCGAGGACTGGATCCTGCATATGATTGTATAAGACAGGCTCCCAGCACATTAGAATTATATGTAGGGTATTTTCGGTCGTATACCCCTCGGCTGGGGCCCCAACAATAACAAAAATGGGGGTCCCATGTCTCCTGTGGCTCATTACAACCCAGCAGCGTGACAACCCCTGCATACTGTTACCACCAAAATATTACAGTGCTCCCATTACAGCCACAGTGCCCCCATAACAACTACAGTGCCCAAATAACAGTAACATTAGGACCTGTTTCTATTACATTATAACAGATACAGTACCCCCATAATAGCCAGTGGCCCAAAACAGCTACAGTGCCCCCCATAACAACCACTGTGCCCCCATAACAACTATAGTGCCAAAATAACAGTAACAGTAGGACCTCTATCTATTACATTATAACAGCTACAGTACCCCCATAACAATCACTGTGCCCCCATAACAACTACAGTGCGCAAGTAACAGTAACAGTAGGTCCTGTATATATTACATTATAACAGCTACAGTACCCCCATAATAGCCAGAGTGGCCCAAAACAGCTACAGTGCCCCCCCATATCAGCCACTGTGCCCCCATAACAACTACAGTGCCCAAATAACATTAACAGTAGGACCTGTTTCTATCACATTATAACAGCTACAGTACCCCCATAATAGCCAGTGGCCCAAAACAGCTACAGTGCCCCCCATAACAAGCACTGTGCCCCCATAACAACTACAGTGCCCAAATAACAGTAACAGTAGGACCTGTATCAATTACATTATAACAGCTACAGTACCCCCATAACAACCACTGTGCCCCCATAACAACTACAGTGCCCAAATAACAGTAACAGTAGGACCTGTATCAATTACATTATAACAGCTACAGTACCCCCATAACAACCACTGTGCCCCCATAACAACTACAGTGCCCAAATAACAGTAGGACCTGTATCAATTAGATTATAACAGCTACAGTACCCCCATAATAGCCAGAGTAGCCCAAAACATCTACAGTGCCCCCCATAACAATCACTGTGCCCCCATAACAACTACAGTGCCCAAATAACAGCAACAGAAGGACCTGTATCTGTTAGATTATAACAGCTACAGTGCCCCACACAATAGCCAGAGTGGCCCAAAACAGCCACTGTGCCCCCATAACAACTACAGTGCCCAAGTAACAGCAACAGTAGGATCTGTATCTGTTACATTATAACAGCTACAGTGACCCCCACAATAGCCAGAGTGGCCCAAAACAGCTACAGTGCCCCCATAACAGCCACAATTTCCCTTATAGCAGTTATGTTGCACTCATCGTCCTTACCATTCATACACTCCTGAGCAATCGTAGCGATAATTGGTCGATGTAAACGAGCCCTTTTCCCTCTGGCACTTTTTGGGCAGTATCATGTTGCAAATATTGGATTTTTTTTTTTACTTAGTAACTGCTGGAGTGTACGGCTCTGCTACACCTGCGCAGCTCTCACAGTGGTGTCCACGTCTGTCCCGCTTCTCTTCTTACCAGACTTTGCTGCAGTCCTGTTTCATGTCAGAATAAATTAGCATACATTTCCATATCAGTCATTATTTTTTAATTGCGCCTCATGATTTGAGCTGTGCAGATAGTATTTTGCTGGGCTGGCGCTATATCCTAATGAGTCTAAGCACATTCAAGCACCCGTCCCTATAAATATCTAAGGACTCATCTTCAATTATATACCAGCTCGCTGCTTTTTTTCGTATCTCAGAATTAACTAGGAGACGGGTAGAGCCGCCACAAGAGCAGAGGGCCGGGGCTGGCAGAAGACAGGAGAACTTCCACATCCCGTGTCCACCTCAGTGGCACTTGCGATGGGGGAATTAAACATCAATTTCTCGGTCATGCAACTTACATGGTCGAGACAAAAGGTATTGTTACAGTGCCCTCCCCTTCCCCTATATTACTCTGTCAGCAGTTTTGAAACCTCAAAACGGCTGACAGATTCCCTTTAAAGGGAACGTGTCGCTAGAAATGTTTTTTATTTTTTTTTAGTTAAACAGTTAGTGTATACATGATTAGACATTGTTATAATTTTTTCACAAGTCAGGAAATATTATAAATTAGATTCTAATTTATAACATTTCCCTGTGCTGGTCACTAGAGGGAGCAATTCCCAAAATTGCAGCATTGGCATGTGGTAAAGCAACCACATTGCTTTATGCTGCAAATTTGGTGTAAACACACACGCTCTAGTGAGCTCACAGAAGCCCCCCTCCCTTAGGCTGGATTCACATGAACGCGGCGTTTTGCGCGCGCAAAAACCACTTGACAGCTCCGTGTGTCATCCGTGTATGATGCGCGGCAGCGTGATTTTCGCGCAGCCGCCATCATAGAGATGAGGCTAGTCGACGTCAGTCACTGTCCAGGGTGCTGAAAGAGTTAACTGATCGGCAGTAACTCTTTCAGCACCCTCGACAGTCAATTCCGATAAAAATATCGAGCAACCTGTTTAAAAAAAAAAAACACGTTCGTACTTACCGAGAACTTCCCTCCCGGCCGTTGCCTTGGTGACGCGTCCTTGGTGACGCGTCCTTGGTGACGCGCCTCTCTTGACATCTGGCCCCACCTCCCTGGATGACGCGGCAGTCCATGTGACCGCTGCAGCCTGTGCTTGGCCTGTGATTGGCTGGAGCTGTCACTTGGACTGAATTGTCATCCCGGGAGGTCAGACTGGAGGAAGAAGCCGGGAGTTATCGGTAAGTCAGAACTTCTTTTTTTTTACACGTTCATGTATATTGGGATCGGAAGTCACTGTCCATGGTGCTGAAACAGTTTAACTCTTTCAGCACCCTGGACAGTGACTATCTCCTGACGTCGCGTACCGGAAATTTTTTTGCCGGGTTCGGCCAAAACGAGTTCGGCCGAACCCAGTGAAGTTCGGTTCAGTTGTCCGGGTTCGCTCATCTCAAAGACACTCCGTTTGGATGTTTGTAAACAGAAAAGCACGTGGTGCTTTTCTGTTTACATTCATCCTTTTGACAGCTCTTGCACGAATCACGCAGTTCGCACGGAAGTGCTTCCGTGCGGCATGCGTGGTTTTCACGCACCGATTGACTTCAATGGGTGCTTAATGCGTGCAAAACGCCGAAAGAACGGACATGTCGTGACTTTTTTTCAGCGGACTCACGCTGATGAAAAATCACGGACATGTCTGCACGGCCCCATAGACACATATAGGTCCATGCAACGCGCGTGCAAACCACGCACGTTGCACGGACGTTTTTCCCGTTCGTCTGAATAAAGCCTTATCCTGGCTAGTGCCAGGAGAAAGGAGGGGATTGAATGTTCAAACCTCCTACACTGTGTGCTGCCATTTTTTGAGCGAATACACCGTGTAGTAGGCTTATATACAGTGCTAATCACACAGTAAAACACGAACAAACACTGACATAACTTACCTGCTCCTGCCACCGCCGCTCCCTCCGGTCCCTCCGCCCCGTCTGCTCCCTCCGCTCCTAGTCCTTGCTTCAGAACACATGTCCGGAAGCCGCGACCGGAAGTAGTCATCTTAATGTCCGGCCGCGGCTTCCGGTCCACAAGAAAGACCTTCCATTTGGACTGTATGGGAGCGGCGCATGCGCCGTTCCCACACAGACGGCGTACAGCATAGTGAATGGAACGGCTCCCGTTCGCATTCTCTATGGGGCTGTATGTGCCGTATTCCATGTCTGTATGTGTCGTTAATCTACACATACAGAGATGAAAAAAAAAATGGCAGCCCCCATAGTGAAGAAAAAGTTAGAAAATAAAAAAGTAAAACACAAACACACAAATAAATAATTTTTTTTAAATAAAACACTAAAAGCAAATTGATCTAAAAACTTTTTTTTTGCGACATCCGTCCTTTAAATGGTAACAACTTTTAAAAAACTTTTCACATGTCATAGTGACATGTCAGAAGTTTTGATTGCTGGGGGTCCGAGCACTGAGACCACCACAGCTCGCTAAAATGAAGTGGCAGAAGCACTCGGGTGAGCATTGTTACACTTAGTTTCTGATCGGCTTTCCTAAGAAAGCCGAGCGAGCGGTGTACAGACTCATAGACTTTCTATTGAGCCCGTATACCACACTGAGGAAAGTCAATTAAAAATGAAGCGGCTCAGCGCTTACCCAAATGTTTCTGCCGCTTCGTTCCAGCGATCGGTGAGGGTCTCAGTGCTCGAACATCCACCGATCAAAACTTCTGACATGTCTAAAGTTTCTTAAAAGTTTAGTTACACTTTAAGGCTGGATTCACACGAGCATGTTCGGTCCGTAAAGGTCGGAACGTATTTCGGCCGCAAGTCCCGGACCTAACACACTGCAGGGAGCCGGGCTCCTAGAATCATAGTTATGTACGACGCTAGGAGTCCCTGCCTCGCTGCCGGACAACTGTCCCGTACTGTAATCATGTTTTCAGTACGGGACAGTAGTTTCAAGGAGAGGCAGGGACTCCTAGCGTCGTACATAACTATGATGCTGGGAGCCCGGCTCCCTGCACTGTGTTCGGTCCGGGACTTGCGGCCGAAATACGTTCCGTCCTTTACGGACCGAACATGCTCGTGTGAATCCAGCCTAACTGTATGGCTATGCAGGGGATTTGGAGCCCTGCATTAGAAAAGTGGAGCTCCATTTGCTATACATGTTATGAAATGAATTACTTATTATTTGTAACCTACCGAGTTTTCATGTATTGAAAATGTCTGTGATTCTCATTGTTTGACCCAGAAACACAATCCTGACAAGTCGTCTTTAACACTGCGCCGAGGAAACTTCCAGCTCTGTACACAGATTACATATCTCTGAGTACCAGCAAACCTGAAATATTTTATTTTTATATTTATATCTTTATTAATTTTTCTTATACAAAAAATTCAAAGAACATATGACATTTTCCAACATAAAATTTAGGTATTTGCATTATGGAAGGATTACACTCCTCACCCCTTATCATCCGCCCGTAACCCCAAACCTCAAGAGAGAGAATTTATTTTTTTTGTATATATTATTATTGACAGACCTTCCTTTATGACATTTACTCATAATATTTACCCATGGCTGCCATTTTTTTTTAAATCGCACTTTGTCTTTTACACATTTGGGACGACCTCTCTCCAACAGGACGAGTTGATTTGTTCTTCTCATTCGATTCTCATACTTAGGAGACTCTTTTGTCTTCCCGTACTTCCCAATAATCTTTCCAGCCATGTACAATAATTGAGCAATTGCATTTTTATTTAATTTTGAAATTTGAATAGATGTCAGGTCACCCGAAACACAAATAATTGGCGCTGGGATAATTGATATATTAAATCTAGTAATAATTGTTGCTATCACTTTGGACATCTCCATAGGAGAAGAATCATATCTGCTCCATTTGTCCTGCATTTTAGGGCAGAAGTTATCCTGACAATCCAATTTCGGCATAAATTGAAGGGTTACAGATAATCTATGTACAATATTAAACATACCCAAGATATACAACATATGGACAAAAGTATTAGGACACCTACAGGAGCTTTTATGACATCCCATTCTAAATCCATAAACATTAATATGAAGTTGGTCCTCCCTTTGCGGTTAGAATACTTTCCACTCTTCTGGGGACTTTCTACAAGATTTTGGTGTGTCTGTGGGAATTTTTGCCCACTTATCCAGAAGAACATTTGTGAGGTGAGACACTGATGTTGGAGGAGAGGGCCGGGCTCACAATCTCTGTTCTAATTCATCCCAAAGGTGTTGGATGGGGTTGAGGTCAGGGCTCTGTGCGGCCGGTCAGGTTCTTCCAAACCAAACTCACCCAACCATGTCTTTATGGACCTTGTGCCTGGGGCACAGTCATGCTGGAATAGAAAACGGCTGAACCCCAAACTGTTCCCACAAAGTTGGAAGTTACAATTGTCCAGAAAGTCTTGGTGTGCTGAAGAATTAAGATTTCTCTTCACTGGAAAAAAGGGGCCAACCGCAGAAAAACAACCCTATAGCGTTATCCCTCTTCCACCAAACTTTACAGTTGGCACAATGCAGTCAGGCGGGTAACGTTCTCCTGGCATTCGCCAAACCCAGACTCATCCATCAGACTGCCAGATAAAGAAGCGTAATTCATTGCTCCACAGAACACATTTCCACTGCTCCAGGGTCCAGTGGCGGCGGCTTTACACCCCTCCATCCGGCGCTTGGCATTGTGCTTGGTGATGTAAGACTGGCATGCAGCTGCTCGGCCCCATGCCATGAAGCTCCCGGGGCACAGTTTTTGTGCGGATGTTGATGCCAGAGGTGGTTTGGAGCGCTGCAGTTATCCAGTCAGTAGAGCGTTAGCGACTTTTATGCACTATGCGCCTCAGCACTCGGTGACCTTGCTCTGTAACTTTACGTGGTCTCTACTTCGTGGCTGAGTTGCTGTGGTTCCTAAACGCTTCCACTTTGTAATAATATCTCTCACAGTTGATGGTGGAATATCTAGGAGGGAAGAAATTTCAGGAACTGATTTGTTATAACGGTGGCGTCCTATCACAGGACGGCACGGGAATTCAGTATTCTCTTTACAACGACCCATTCTATCACACATGTTTGTAAAGGCGACGGCATGGCGAGTGCTGGATTTTATACACCTGTAGCAATGGGACTGAATGAGACACCTGAATTCAATGATAAAGAGAAGTGTCCCAATAGTTTTGTCCATATAGTGTAATTGACCGATAGCGCTGTTATCACTCTCAAGATGTTATTTCCATTATTCGTCAGAAATCTGAATTCCATAGTCCCTTCCATTTATATAAAGCACCCTTATAATATTAGATGATTAGTTCTGAGCTCATCCTGAACCATTCCACATAATTCTGAGATACCCACAAATGCAATAATCTTACACTGACATTTATGTTAATAAATCATATATATTAAAACCATTTTTCAACATGTCATCCGTTGTTATTAGAATATCATGTGAGCTGTCTGCGCCAGCAATATTAACTCTACAAAAATCATGTAAACTAGTCAAAAATGCAAACATATTACAATAGGAAAACACTCAAAGATAATGAAAAACTAAGTCCCCATCCCCCGCAGAGCGGGACTTCAGCAATATATATATATATATATATATATATACTCTTTATGACACTTATCTAGTTGTATGTGAGGGGGGATCTATAGGCTTGAGTGGAAAAATCTTCCTGGAATTCATAAAAAATGATTTACTGGTATTTGCAGCCACAGATGTGATAAGATGAATGCAGTAAATGAAAGATTAATCCGCTGTACTGTATATAGAATATATCTCTGTCCGTAGCATGTTTATAACATGTCTATACATAGATATAAAATAAATAAGTGATAGAAAGAAATCTGCCGTGTGAAAATATATTCAAAGGGGGGGGGGGGGGGTAGCGCTGTGTGACACTATATACAAGAAGGAGGGGAAGTGCTGTGTAGCACTATATACAAGGGGAAGGGCGGTGTGATACTATATACAAGGGGGAGGCGCTGTGTGGCACTATATACAAGGGGGGGTGCCGTGTGGCACTATATACAAGGGGGGAGGCGCTGTGTGGCGCTATCTACAGGGGGGTGTGTGTGGCGCTATCTACAGGGGGTGTGTGGAGCTATCTACAGGGGGGTGTGTGTGGCGTTATCTACAGGGGGGGTGTGTGGAGCTATCTACAGGGGGGCTGTGTGTGGAGCTGTCTACATGGGTGTGTGTGGAGCTATCTACAGGTGGCTGTATGTGGCCCTATCTACAGGGAGGGTGTGTGTGGCGCTATCTACAGGGGGTGGGGTGTGTGATGCTATCTACAGGGGCTGTGTGTGTGGCACTATCAACAGGGAGCTGTGTGTGATGCTATCTACAGGGGCTGTGTGTGGCGCTATCTACAGGGGGCACTGTGTATGTGGTGCTTTACAGTGTTTGACACAATTATATTCAGGCGCGCAGTGTTTGCTACTATTATATTCAGGGGGTCAGTGCATGGTGCTGTTATTTTGGGGGCACAGTGCGTGGCACCATGATTATTTTATCTTCGTTTATGGGTGTGGAAATGTTGGCAAAGTGAGGAGCCAAAGCCATCTAAGTGGCAAATTCTGCAGAAATGGGTCATGGCCGGGAGAAGTCGTCATGAAGTCTGGACCGGATGGAGAAGAAAGGAGGGAAAAAACTACTAGAATCTGAGATGTCATCACCTCTGAGTCACTAGATTTATAAGGAATCTGTCACCTCTCCTGACATGTTTATTATAGGAAATCATGGTATTTCACAACACGTCTTTGTGCAGTCCAGGACTGATAGACAAATGTGTGTTACCATTCCCCTTGTCAGGAGGATGTGTCCCCACACAGTGTGATACTGTCAGTATGTAGGGACACAGCCCTGTGACAAGGGGAATTGTAACACCCATTTGTTAATGCTTGCACAAAAAGGTAGTGTTAAGAATAGTTACGGCACGGCAGGGTGGCTGTGGAGAAGGGGGTCCCAAGTTTGGGTAACAGACCAGGGCCTATGGTCTACTTAATCCACTACTGGATAGATACTGTAGATATGAGATAGATAGATAGATAGATAGATAGATAGATATGACACCCGGTGTGAATCATAACGGGAGAAAAAGTGTAAAGTACAGATCTACTACTCCTCTTATTGTAATCTACTCCTGGCTTTCGCTTCAAAAACCTCATGAATAAAACCAGATCAAAACCTGCACGTGTGAATACACCCAAAAAGTACAGCAAAGGCCCAAGCTGGACACAACCCTGATTGCCACCATATTTTCTGCTCAGGTCCGGCCCGCAGTTCTCTGCTCCATCATGTAAAGTCCGTGAGTTACAATTACGGAGCTCTATACTGAGAATTACGGGTCAGTGCATAGCAAATGACTTATATTGTAGCTTCATTTAAATACAGAAGGCAGGAGTAGTGCTGTATCATCGCTGTATCAGTACGAGCCGGGTTATTATCACTCAGGTTCCCATAGAATTGGGACTTTGTGTATGAAAGACTCTTTAAAGGTAGATCCGTTCTCGCGTGACATTAGAAGAACATTTACCGTTTACATCTCCAGGCCTGAACTGGTTAATTGACAGCTATGAATGTAGGCACGATCTGTCAGGTAGACTGTAAGTGTTCACCCATCATCACCCCAGCGCTCTCGCAAGTGTGGAAACTGGAGGCGTCTCGGAGAGAGTGTGACCCATAACATTTCTTCTTCACGGCCTGACGAGCCTAGTGATGCTTCCTATATAAATACTGGAAGGAGCCGCAGTAAAACATTGGGAAGATGGAAATTCCCTTAAACTGTGACTTAAAACCATCATAAAAATGTTGAATAACTTTGCAAATAATAGATGGCCATGTAATACACGGAGTCCACCTATAGAGGAGCCACTCTTTGCATGGGGTCCTTATAGAAAACAAGGGCGCATTTAGGGGGGGATTTCCTAGTACCAATAAAACCCTCTGTGACAAACTAACCTTACGACAGGGAGGAAACCTCTGTGTCGCTATTGGATTTAGCTGAAGAGTAATCTGGGGGCGGAGTCTAAGAGATTTTGCATCTTCACCATAAAATGCCCCTCGGGTGGGTGTGGACTTTAGCGCAGTGAATCCCCAGGTCACGTCCCCAGAGTACTCTCCGATAGCAAATACTAGATGATATACAGATGTGGGGTACAGAATCATAGGCAAAATCCTGGTCATTGAATATGAGGTCAGACAGCGTTCAATCAGTACGAGTAATCAGAATATGGGCCAAGGCAGCGATCAGAAGGCTAAGTTGATAAACAGTCTGGGTCAAATTCCAAATGTAGCAAGTGAATAAATACACATTCACAATAACAGGAATCTTGGAACCTTGTTGCTCAGAGAACATGGAATAGCCAGGTTCAAATAGTGGCGCATGCTCAAATTATTTGTAGCGCTGCCCCTTTAAGAGAATGAGTGCAGCGTGCACATCTCTATAGTAGTCATGACGCAGTCAGGTGCAGAGGAGGAGGCAATAGAGGATCAGAGGGCAGTGCTCGAAGCCGTAGGATATTGGCGATGGTGACTAGGTAAGCAGCTGGCATCCCTTTCCACCCTCCATCCCTATGGAACCACGAAGGAAAGGCTGCCATACAGCCATGGAGTTAAACAAAAACAGTATTGCTACCTGCAGCCACAGCTAGGGGGAGCTCCTTACATACTTATATATGCAGTTCGTTATAAATATGTATGCAGTCAGCTCCCCCTAGTGGTGGCTGTAGGCAAAAATAATCTTATCATTTTAAGGCATTATCTTGAGAATAACATTTTTTTGGGGGTAAGGGGGTCTTTAGAGAACTGTTATGCACACTAGTTTTGTGTGGTACTAAAGGGGCCTGGAAATAAAAATAATTACAGTTTCCTCTTAAATTTGAAGTTAAATGGGTTGCCTAAGATTAAAAAAAACATGGCTTCTTTCTTTCAGAAAGAGCATCACTCTTCTCCTGAGACTGTGTGTGGTATTGCAGCTCAGCCTCATTCATTTTTATGGGCCAGGCTGCAATACCAAACACAGCCTATGGACAAGAGTGGCGCTGTTTCTGGAGTAAACAAGCCATGTTTGTCAAATCTAATACGACCTCTTTAACATAAATTCTGTGGATGAATAAATGATAATGGACACACCTAATTATGCTGTATTCTGAGTGACATACGTGGGGAGGGCAGGGGGCACTGTTGCTCTGCGCTCGCTGCACTAATCCTGAGTAAGCATTTTGTCATGCAGATAATCAGGGATAAACCATAGCTGTTAATTATATCTACTCAAGGGCACAGAGAGAATGCAAAGTGTTAGTACGATGTTTATGTACAAGTTCATTATCCGTGGAAGTGTCATGCTAGGTCACAGTCAGGAAGGACTTGTCACACTGAATGTTTGTAGCAAAGTCATCACGAGATCTCTCAAATGAAAAACAAGTCCATAGATGTAATTAAAATCAGTTCAGTAATTAGCGAAATCTATTGGATACAATGAATGAAATGTATCAAGTTTTTTTTGCGTCTACACATAGGAAAATACAAAGAATATAAATATATCTCTTATACCCTAAATTGTACACTTATCGAAATTGGCCTTGTTGACAATAGTAACCGACCAGACCTCAGATTTCAATAGCTAGACGCACTATGATTGGTTGTTATGGGCATCGAGGCCGGTTTTTATTTTGTACAGCTTTGATAAATGAGATCCACTATTCTACATGTCATGACTAGTGAATAATATGAGGATAAAATGCTCATCTAGACACCTTTTGATGCATCCCATGATTTTAGTTGCCTTGGCAGCAGCTGCCTGGCACTGATTGCTAAACTTCATATTGCCATCAACTAATACCCTCAAGTCCCTTTCCATGTTTGTGGTATGAATCCACTCAGTCTAAATAAAAAATGAAAATTCTTTCCAAGTCATTGTTAAAAGGGCTGTCCGTTACCGGACAACTGATGACCTATCCACCGGATAGGTCATCAGTATATGATCGGTGCGGGTCCGACACCTGGACCCCGCACCGATCAGCTGCTTTGTAGCCAACTACTTCCTGCTCCGTACATTGCATACTGTGCAATAACATCCGGTGCCTGCAGGCAGCCGGATCAGCTGATCGGTGCGGGGACTGGGTGCGGTACTGCTGATCGGTGCAGGGACTGGGTGTCGGCCCCGCACCAATTATATACTGATGACCTATCTGGTGGATAGGTCATCAGGTGTCTAGTAGTGGCCATACTTAGGCAGATGACTAACAATCAATCAATCCAGGGTCACGGTCATTACCTT
Source organism: Rhinoderma darwinii (assembly GCF_050947455.1). Lineage (NCBI taxonomy): Eukaryota > Metazoa > Chordata > Amphibia > Anura > Rhinodermatidae > Rhinoderma > Rhinoderma darwinii. Next base: position 106,954,630 of record NC_134694.1, on the reverse strand, counting down.
TATTTAATGGCAAAGGGAAGGTATGGATCATCTCAAGATTTTCCAATATGTTGTAAAATATAGTCAACAGAACTAAAGGATTAACCCCCCTTCATGGTCCAATTCTCAGCTTTGTCATCCTATTTAGATAAGAAATATACCCAAATCTGGACAGCAGGGTTTACATTTGTTTGCACCCTAATCATCCCGTAAAGGGTTGTCCAGTATTAGAAAAAAAAAGAGTTTGCTTTTTTTGGCCAAAATAACACCACTCCTGTGTACGGGTTGTGGATGTCATTACAGCTCATGCTCATATAAGTGAATGGGGCTGGGCTGCTATACCAGACACAACCACTAGACAAGAGTGGAGCCATTTCTGGGGGAAAAAAACAGATCATTGTTGTATAATTTCTCATAATTGTGATAATTTATTCAGCTTCACACATGAAAAACGAATGAAGAATCTTTCCAATCATTATTTTCTGGAAGATATGAATTTAATAACGTTATTTCTGTACACATCTGCTTTGATTAAATAACAAATAATTTATCAGGCAGCCATATCGTTAATAATCGTCCAATTTATAATCATTGCAAAATAATTAAATATTATGTATAGTCCTGCTCCCCCATAGGTGGCCAATTTCCAGCTCATCTGGTTTTATTAAATATGCATCACATTTGCACTTGATCGAAGAACGAGAAGAAAGTGCAAGAGATAAATAACATGAGGATGGTCGGGCTAAGTCATGAATGATTAAAGTGCGTCCATCGGAAAAATCTGTGGACAAGTCCCAATGGTTATCCAGTTCCACCAGTGTACGGGATCTTCAGGCTATCCCTCTAGTTGGTAGGTACACCATAGTCCTTTCTAGGGCAGTGATGTTCTCCAGTAAACTTCTTGGTCTCCTAGGTTGGGGCTCTGTTAGACAGGTATGCAATGAGGGCCACCACCGCACCCACATAGGTGCAAATGCCAAGGAAGATGGACAGAACAGCCAGCAAAAAAGTTTGTCTGGAAGCCACACTTGCCCCGTGGTAGTCACCTTGAGCTGAGGCCTTGTTGGTCTGTAGACAAAAGCAAATATCCATTACCAGAGCATAAAATAACCACGTGTCAAAGCTATTTCATATATCAACATGCTTTTCATTTCTTCTCCAATAATTGTCTAGGATTAGAAACTCATGGCTGTTTTCGTCCAGAAACAGCAGCACACCTGTCCATGGGTTGTGTCTGGTACTGCAGCCCGACTACATTGAAGCGAAGGGAGCTGAGATGCAATACTGCACACAACCTGTGGTCAGGTGAGGCACTTTTTCAGATGATAGCAGCCATAGTTTTCTTATCGTGGACATTCCCTTTAATTTACAAGTTCCGTGACCCACACCCTACAAATATCAATGCATCAACTTACAGAGAATTTGTTCGAAACAAGCATTGGGCATGATGACGTTGTGGCTTAGGTAACATATGCAACTCTTCAGTACTTAAAGTGAACCTTTCACCTTTAACGTATTGTACTAATTGAAGGCAGCATATTATAGAGCAGGAGGAGCTGAACAGATTATTCTAATGATATCTGGGAAAAATTGCCATATAATTTATTGATCTAAACCCCTGCTTACAGTGGTCTTATGAGTCCAGTGGGCGGTCTCACTTGGTGATTGACAGCAGGAGCATGCATACAGAGGTAGCTGTCAATCACTGAGTAAGACCTCCCACTGGACTCATAAGCCCAGAATGAGCAGGGATTTACATAAATAAATTACAAGTTATTACAAATTACAATAGATATATATATACACACTAGTCCTTCTCAATTAATTAGAATATCATCAAAAATTATTTCAGTAATTCAATTCAAAAAGTGAAACTCATATTATACCGATTCATTACACACAGAGTGATCTATTTCCAGCATTTTGTTCTTTTAACATTGATGATTATGGTAACAGTTAATGAAAACCCAAAATTTAGTGTCTCAGAAAATTAGAACATTGGATAAAAGTTGAATATTGTAGCCTCATGGTGTGACACTAATCGCAGAATCAACACAAAACAACTGCAAAGGTTTCCTAAGCCTTTACAATGACTGGTCTGTTCTGCTGCTCAGTGTCCAAAGTCCCGTTATCAGATGAAAGTAAATTTTGCATTTCATTTGGAAATCCAGGTCCCAGAGTCTGGAGGGAGAGTGGAGAGGAGTCAATCCAAGTGTCTTGCGGTCCAGTCTGAAGTTTCCACAGTTAGTGATGGTTTGGGGGCCGTGTCATCTGCTGGTGTTTGGTCCACTGTGTTATATCAAGTCCAGGGTCAGCGCAGCGTCTAGCAGGACATTTCCCAACACTTCATGCTTCCCTCTGCTGACAAGCTTTATGGAGATGCTGATTTCATTTTCCAGCAGGACTTGGCACCTGCCCACACTGCCAAAAGTGCCAACACCTGGTGTAATAACCACTGCGCTTGATTGGCCCACAAACTGGCCTGACCTAAACCCCATAGAGAATCTATAGGGTATTGTCAAGAGGAAGATGAGAGACACCAGACCCAACAATGGAGACGAGCTGAAGGCCGATATCAAAGTAACCTGGGCTTCCATAACACCTCAGCAGTGCCACAGGCTGATCACCTCCATGCCACGCCGCATTGATAACACCTCAGCAGTGCCACAGGCTGATCGCCTCCATGCCACGCCGCATTAACAACACCTCAGCAGTGCCACAGGCTGATCATCTCCATGCCACGCCGCATTGATAACAACTCAGCAGTGCCACAGGCTGATCTCCTCCATGCCACGCTGCATTTATAACACCTCAGCAGTGCCACCGGCTGATCACCTCCATGCCACACCGTATTGATAACACCTCAGGAGTGACACAGGCTGATCATCTCCATGCCACGCTGCATTGATAACACCTCAGCAGTGCCACAGGCTGATCACCTCCATGCCATGCCGCATTGATAACACCTCAGCAGTGCCACAGGCTGATCACCTCCATGCCATGCCGCATTGATAACACCTCAGCAGTGCCACAGGCTGATCGCCTCCATGCCACACTGCATTGATAACACCTCAGCAGTGCCACAGGCTGATCGCCTTCATGCCACGCCGCATTGATAACACCTCAGCAGTGCCACAGGCTGATCGCCTCCATGCCACGCCGCATTGATAACACCTCAGCAGTGCCACAGGCTGATCGTCTCCATGCCACGCCGCATTGATGCAGTAATTCATGCAGAGTCGGAGCCCAGACCAATTATTGAGGGCAGATACTGGACAGACTTTTCAGTAGGACAACATTCCAGTATTAAAAATCATTTTTTAAATTGGGCTTATTTAATATTCTAATTTTCTGAGACACTAAATTTGGGGTTTTCATTAACTGTTCCCATAATCATCAACATTAATAGAAAAAAATGCTGGAAATAGATAACTGTGTGTAATGAATCTATAGAATATATGAGAGACACTTTTTGAATTGAATTACTGAAATAAATTAACTTTTTGATGATATTCTAATTCATTGAGAAGGACTAGTGAATACACACACACACACACACACACACACACACACACACACACACACACACTACTGTTCAACAGTTTTGCTACAAAGTAAGAATCCATTCAAAAATAGAAGTGTTAATAGTTGTTTTTTTTTTTTATCAATTAACAAAATACAAATTAAATGAACAGAAGAGAAATCTAAATCAAATCAATATTTGGTGTTATCACCCTTTGCCTTCAAAAAAGCATAATTTCTTCTAGGTACACTTGCACTCAGTTTTTGGAGGAACTCGACAGGGAGGGTGTTCCAAGCATCTTGGAGAACTAGCCACAGATCTTCTGTGGATGTGGCTTCCTCAAATCCTTCTATGTCTTCATGTAATCCCAGACAGACTCGATGATGTTGAGATCAGTGCTCTGTGGGGGCCATATCATCACTTCCAGGGGTCCTAATTCTGAAGATAGTTCTTAATGAGATTAACTGTATGTTTGGGAGCGTTCTCCTGCTGGGGAATAAATTTGGAGCCAATCAGACACCTCCCTGATGGTATTGCATGATGGATCTGCCTGTATTTCTCAGCATTAAGGACATCATTAATCCTACCAAATTCCCAATTCAATTTGCTGAAATGCAGCCCCAAACTTGTAAGGAACCTCCACCATGCTTTACTGTTGCCTGCAGACACTCATTATTGTACCGCTCTCCAGCCCTTCAGCGAACAAACTGCCTTCTGTTACAGCCAAATATTTCACATTTTGACTTATCAGTCCAGAGCACCTGCTGCCATTTTTCTGCACCCCAACTCCCATGTTTCCGTGCATAGTTGAGTCACTTGGCCTTGTTTCCATGTTCAAGGTATGGCTTTTTGGCCACACTTCTTCCATGAAGACCACTTCTGGCCAGACTTCTCCGAACAGTAGATGGGTGTACCTGGGTCCCACTGGTTTCTGCCAGTTCTGAGCTGATTGCACTGCTGAACATCTTCAGATTTCAAAGGGAAGTAAGCATGATGTGTTAGTCATCTGCCGCAATAAGTTTCCTTTACCAACCACTACATCTACGGTCCTCAATATTGCCCATTTCTTTGTGCTTCTTCAAAAGAGCTTGAACAGTGCATCTTGAAACCCTGGTCTGCTTTGAAATCTTTGCCTGGGAGAGATCTTGCTGATGCAGTATAACTACATTGTGTCTTGTTGCTGTGCTCAGTCTTACCATAGGGGACCTGTGACAAGAAACTGTCTTCCACAACCTCACCTTTGTAGCAGAGTTTGGCTGTTCCTCAACCAGTTTTAAGCCTCCTACACACCTGTTTCTGTTGCTGTTAATGACTGTGTTTCAACCTACTTATGAAAATGATGATCATTATCATCTCTTTGGTATTATTGGTTAATCCTAGACCTGACTTACAAAATCCATGACATTATGCAAGAGTATTAGATTTCCATGTTCTTTATGACAGGTTCCCTTTAATTTGTAGGTTCACTTTTGAATATCAATTTACACTTTACATGTAGATATAAGCTACAATCAACACTAAGCATTCCAGCAAGTACTAGAGCCGAAAGCTGAATTCACAATTCTGCTTATTGCTACTAGAATCTGTCAACACTCTGTCGACAGGCTCATCTTAGCTCAGTCCACTGCAGCACTGCATTCTGGGAGTTAGATTTTCATCTACATATACAAGTACAGTTATCGGTTCAGTGCAAAGACTCAACCGAATGCAAAGTAGCAGAGCCTTTGTATACATAGTGAACCATCTGAGAAGTCAGAAAATGTATAGTATAAAGCTGGCAATATGATTTTTGACAAGAAATCGAAGCGATTTCCAAGGAATCCATTAATAAAGTCATGCCTGTAGGGTTGGATTTAAACTCATCTGATACTTTTGTGTTTCCTGAGATGAGTGGTGTCAAATTTATCTTGCAGCCGTTTATCTCCCCCTCCATAGAAATAACATGCATGTTTATGGGGGAGTCAGGGGAAATAGCTATTGGGCGAAATATTTTTCGGCTTTCGTTTACGGCCATCTTAAGATATGATTTAATTCAAGATCAGCACCAGACAGACCAAGCAAATGATGGTAAAGTTTCTGAGCAGTGAATGTAGATGATATCTAATGGTATGCTGTAAAATGGCGCTAAAAGTGAACCTATGCTTTCAAGACCATTTCCACTCATTATATTTTAATGCACAAATGTAAATAGCCTCCCAGAATCCCCCAGGCTATAGTGCGGGTAACATTTATAATGCATGTGGTGAACCATCTCCTGGTACAGAACGTGCAGAATGAATCGAGTTAGTAGGTGGAAGGAAAATCTTAAATGCAGCCTTTGGCATTGAAAGGGAACCATCACAAGAAGTCGGCTCTAGCCATGCAGAAGTTATAAGGAGCAATTATTGTGATGGTCCAGTCCTTGGCTTTGTGGGCTGTTCTGTGATCAGACAGCTCGATATATGTTCTCTCTGTAAGTATAATTCATTATAAAATAATGAGTACATGAATGCTGCCAGTAAGTGTTACCCTCGAATCTCCACTGTCTCCCAGCTGCCCAATGCCTCTGGTTTAAATACAATCCATCCTGCTATCAATATATTATGCGAAAATTACTGCAACCGAAAGACTATTAAAGGCTGTGGATATGGTTATTTTAATAAAGCCTTTTGGAAGTAGTAGCTGCTAAATGTCAAGACTCTCTGAAGTTGAATGATGGGGGGACCGTGTACAATCATCTGTCCATGGCCAGGAAGTATATACCCACCACAGATGAGGACCATGCAGCTTTTATGGGGCCACTAGATCAAGTTGGGCCAATATTCTGGACTGATGGCGGTGTCAAAATGTGGAGGCTCCCTCTTTCTATAGACTGCAATGTTAGCAAAGATTGGGGACCCAGTCTAAGGCTGGGTTCACACGAGCACATTAACGTCCGTAATGGACGGACGTATTTCGGCCGGAAGTCCCGGACCGAACTCAGTGCAGGGAGCCGGGCTCCTAGCATCGTAGTTATGTACGACGCTAGGAGTCCCTGCCTCTCCGTGGAACTACTGTCCCGTACTGAAAACATGATTACAGTACGGGACAGTTGTCCTGCAGCGAGGCCGGGACTCCTAGCGTCGTACATAACTATGATGCTAGGAGCCCGGCTCCCTGCACTGAGTTCGGTCCGGGACTTCCGGCCGAAATACGTCCGTCCATTACGGACGTTAATGTGCTCGTGTGAACCCAGCCTAATAATCATGGGGAGTAAATAGAACTAGCTTAGGTTGGGGATAATACCTTACCAATGTTATGTGGAGGATCCTTAGAGGCTGCAATGTTAGTAAAGATTGGGGATTTGGCCTAAGGTTCATAAGGAGAGCGGGCTATAGCATTAGTGGGCCTACATACTTTACCAATGGTGGTGTGAACATGTGGAGTCTCCATAGACGCTCCTATGTTAGTAAAGATTGGGAATCTAGCCTAAGGGTCATAAGGAGAGGGGGCAATAGCATTAGTGGGCCTACATACCTCACCAATGGTGGTGTGAACATGTGGAGTCTCCATAGACACTAATATGATAGTAAAGATTGAGGATCTAGCCTAAGGGTCATGAAGAGAGGGGCAATAGCATTAGTGGAAAATGAAACTTTTAGGGACTCCCTCTCTATAGACACATCAGCCTTTTCTACAAGAAATGGGAATCTGGGCAGGCTCTATTGTCTTGAGGGGTGCAAGGGAACTAGCAATATTGTAATCATTGCTATGGCCCCCCTCTTCTTGACATGTATTTCTGGGGGTGTACTACTATAGTAGTACTACACAAGCATAGGAAAAAAAAATCTTTACACTGAACCATTTTTCTGTTTTGCTCTGTGTCCATGTCATCTAACTCCGGAGCAGACAGCATTGGAAAACAAAGTCACCAGCTCTCACCTTTTGTGACAGGAAGAAAGCAGCAATGCCCAGGGGCCAGAAACAGCACAACATGGAGAATACAGCGAGTCCCAGGTAATCTTGGGGCAGGAGCAGAGAGAATTGACTCTCACTATCTGTGTCACTGTCACTGGATGAGTCGTTCTGTGAAGAGAGAGGCGATACTCAGACACACATAATACAGGGTTATTCACAGTATGGGATATGTATGACAATTGCTACACCAAGTGCCCCACTTTGTTTTACTCAAACATATTGGCTGCGCCAGTTTTTATGAATGACCTCCTCTTTTAGGGGCGGACTGAATGTTGGGGCAGTCGGTCAGTGCCCAAGTGTTCAGTGCATTTAAAAGGACCTGTGACTTCTCCGGATATGTCTGTTTTAGTAAATACTTGTATTCCCCATAATATAACAATTCTAGGGGCATCTTTTCCTACAACGCTGTGTTGTGCCTTTCCTCTGTTATTCCTCCTAGAAATGTATGAATAAATTGACAACTGGGTGTTAGCAGTTGGGGGTGTGTCCCTACACAGACTGACACTGACAGCACTGATTGGACAGTGTCAGATTGTGTAGGGACACGCCCCTTGGCCAAGGGGAAGGGTAACTCCCAGTTGTCAATTTAATCATAAACATCTAGTGGGAATAACAGAGGGACGGCACAATGCAGCGTTGCAAGAAAATATGCTTCAGATTTGGTATTTCATGGGGAATACAAGTATTTACTAAAACAGACAAGTCGGGAGGAGACAGGTCCTCTTTAAGGAGGCCCACAGCCCTCCGGCTAGAAATAGCACTACATGTTGTTTTCTCAAACAGAGATACGAATTGTTCTTCCAGGGTTTTCTCAAAATCCCCAATAACATGAAAGATCTTGTAGTGGCATCGATTTATGATCGCAGAATACTCTTCGGTGGACGGCTATCACTCATAAGACGAGGCGATGATGCACTTAAAGGAGTTTTTTGGTTCTATGTAAAAAAAAAAACTCAACCATATAATATAATTAAATGTTGTGTCGTTTTCTGAAATACTTTGTTTCAATCCTCCCCAACTCTGCTTGCTGTCAGTAATTTGAAACATTCCTTTATTCACATTTAGTGGCAAGAGAGAGAACTGAAACACTTAAAGGAGTTCTTCATGACTTTAACATTGATGGACTATCCAAAGGAAAGACCATTAACATTTGATCGGTGGTGGTGGTGGTGGGGGGGCTCCGTAACCCCGCAGATGAGCACAATACAGGGGTCTACTTCACTGTTTACACCGACACAGTGACTCATCCATAAAATCAGCTACAGTATGCCTGGTACTACAGCTCATTCCATTAACTTGAATGGGACAAGTTGCAGTACCAGACACAGTCGAACACCATGGCCCTTTCATTGTGCTGATCAATAGGGGTCCCGGAGGTCAGACCGCACCGACAAAAATAATATTGTAGTCACGGAGAACCCCTTTAAGAAGCTGTGAATCTTCGTCAGTGCAAATTTAATTCAGTCATTTCTCATTCTGGGAAGAAAGCTGGGTGAATATGAATATGCTGCCATTACAGTAATAACCTATCTTTCCCTGAATCCTGAATGGTAAACCTGTCTTAGAAGGAAATGTATTATATTATGAGAATAAAAGAATGAATTCAGTATTAGATATAAAAACGACCCTTGCGCAAATACAGTGCCCAAATAATACTATCACCATGTAGTGCCCACTTAATACCGCCATATAGTGCACACATGTATAGTATCCAAATAATACTCCCATAAAATAAGTAAATGGGTTCACAGGTCAGTGAAGGGGTTAAATCACTGGTTGTCCAAGACAATAATGGGAAAAATCCCAGATCAGATGGTAATATTTCAAACCACCACACCCTGGGGCTTGAGGACCTGGCAAATGTTGCTTTCCCCCAATTTTTCTGTGAGATAAAAATAAAGATGTGATCCTTGGGCTTGTGTGTTGTGTTGAAAATATAACCCACCCCATCGGATGACCTTGGCTGGCACTATATAGGTGTTAATGGACTCTGTAGCAAGTCTAAAACATCTAAGACTGTTCCCTCCTGGGCTGGCACCTATGCACTAAAATACATGACGGCTGTCCTAGCTAAGTGCAGTCCTCTCACTGTAATTGAATGATTGATTCATTTCATTAGTTTCATTCCTGAGTAAGTGGTCAAATTAAAATACCATGTAACGGATTTAATTCCGGATTTCTGATGCCCAATAAGGTATTACATGTATGGCTAACCTGGCAGTAATTTTTACATTAACAACTATACAATTGAATACCATTTGGCCATTGGTCTGATGACGTCAGAAAATCAACAAGCAGGGAATCTACTATCGGATCTTAGAAAATCTATTTTAATCTAATTTTGGCTTGTGCACCTTAATGCACCATCATTCTGACCAACGCATGATGTACCAAGGCACACTTTTTTGGGGGGTATCTGTGGCTGGTACACTTATGGGAGCATCTGTGGCAGGCGTACTTTCATTGGAGCATCTGTTGCTGGCACACTGTTATAGGATCATCTTTGGCTGGCACACTGTTATGGGATCATCTTTGGCTGGTACACTGTTATGGGGACACGGGTGCACACTGCCTTGGAGCATATGCGGCAGTTTTGCTCTGTTATGATAGCAATAATACTGTGTATAATTGCAGGGCTACAGAAGTCAGACATACACACAATGTAGTTCACCCTTGTGCACTCAGAGTGCTTAGTAAATTCTCTTAAAGAGTTCAAAGGGACCTGGATGCCTTTCTTAAAGAGGCTCTGTCACCAGATTATCAAATCCATATCTCCTATTGCATGTGATCGGCGCTGCAATGTAGATTACAGTAAAGTTGTTTGTTTTTTTTTTTAAACGATCATTTTTGGCTAAGTTATGAGCAATTTTATATTTATGCAAATGAGCCTTTCTAATGGACAACTGGGCGTGTTTTCTCTTATTTCCAACTGGGCGTGTCTTGTGTTTTTAGAAACTGGGCGTGTTTACTTCTTTCACTGCACAATCACACTGTGCTGTGGATCATGCTGGGCTGGAACAATGAGAAGTGCAGGACACTGATTGGTCACTGATTGGTCACTGATTGGTCAGCCTCATACACTCCTCTGTACAACACCCAGTTGGTAAAAAGTAAAAACACGCCCAGTTGTCCATTGAGAAACTCATTAGCATAAATCTAAACTAGCTCATAACTTGCTCAAAAATGATCGGTTTTCAAAATAAAAACCACTGCTGTTATCTACATTACAGCGCCAATCAGACTATGTAGGAGACGGGGCAATTATAATCTGGTGACAGAGCCTCTTTAAGTGTAATAATATTACAGGTTATGGTTACTAGATTTGTTGAGATGGATGGTCAATCAATCAAGGGATTTATGCTAAATTGGCTTCTGCCTCATGGGCGGTTTGCCTTTCTCTGGATCCACATTGCAGGATAATAGGCTGAACTGGATGGACTTCTGTATTTTTTCAGCCTTACATACTATGCTATTTAAAGGGGTTATTCACGCATGAACAACTGATCACATATCCACAGGATAGGTCATCAGTATATGATCGATGGGGGTCCAACACCGTCTGGTGCTTTCGGGCACCAGACGTCCATGCCGGAAGCAGTTTGCTCCAGTTGCGGAATAGCGGGTGAGCTGCAGAATTGCAGTGTACGAAGCCATCTGCATACTTGAATCGGATGCCCGGAGGCAGCCAGAGCAGCTGATGGGTGCAGGGTCTGTGTATCGAACCCCCACCGATCATACACTGATGACCTATCCTGTGTATAGGTCATCAGTTGTCTCTGCCTGGACAACCCCTTTAACAGAGACACATAATGAAAAATAACAGATCCATGAACAGCAGCTTGTTGGTGGTTTCTATATAGCAGCATGATTTTTTTCCTGTAAACACGTATAAATAATATAAGGCTCTATTCACAGGCTTTTGTTCATAATGGAGCCACAACAGCTATGCTAGATATGTTTTTAAATGGATCCTGACAGAGATTGTACTTTTACTATTGTTCTCTGATGTATATACCTCGTATATGACCGGCCTATATCTGTGGGTCGGGGGGGGGGGGGGGTGACAACTATTCTATGCGCATTATTGAACATCAAAAGGTGTTGTCTCTTCTCCAAAATTCCAGATATTGGTCTGACAAATTATTTGGGACAATGTAAATCTTTACCAGGAGAACTATAATACGACCCCTGCACGCAACATTATGAACAGGTTAAAGAACTTTGCTGTTTATGGACAGTGTCACTTGACAAGTATTTCATTACATATGTATAAAGAGCTTTAAAAAGAATGACAGCTACCTGGCATTGAGCAGTAAATGATCAATACCAGAGCCTAAGGCAAGCTGCTTACATAACTCCTCAGCACATTTTTTCAAGATATGGGATTTCTTTCCAAAAAGTTAAAAGCGTCCCATTTATACATAGTATATACTATAGAATTCACTTTGAAATAGGCAAGATCCTTATATTTTTGATAATATGTAAGGTTGGCAAAACATGTAAATGACACAGGCTTGTTTGATTTGGACAACCCCCTTTTTATATTAAATGGTCTCTAACTTTTCAACAAACTTTGCATAAATCAATAGTACAAGCAAATATACTAAAACTTTGTAATATATCTTATTAGAGAAAAATGCCTCTTTCTCCACTTTTCAGACTCTTTCTCCCCAACTGTTCACTCGCTCTGAATTTACTGCTATATCCATCTCATCAAGACAAGAGGGACTATCAGCTCACTGAGGGATCAGGTGATAGCTGCCCATAGAAGTCTATGGAGAGGGGAGGGAGAAGGAGAGGAGGAGCAGAGTGAGAGAGAAGCAGAAAGACACACATACTCTTCTGCAGCTTCTAGTAAGTGATATATCTCACCCCAGTGCTGGATTAACAGCTAAACTGCTCATTACTGCTGTATATTTTCCCCCATGCTGCTGCAGCTTCTATATATGTGATAGATAGTTATAGGAGAGCAGGATTCTCCTCTTCTCTATGTGTGCTGTGTATGGGAGACATGATAGCAGATAGGCTCCACCCACCACCGCAGAGAAAACTGAGAATTAGAGGGAGCCTGCAGGGGGAAAACTGATAAAAAAATACAGAATACAAGTCATATTAAGGCCAGAAATAGTGTTATTCCTCATAGATACACATATGTGTGCTGGGAAAACCACACGGTACTTCTTCTCCCTGCAGCGACGTACATGTGCTAATGAATGTTGACTCTTTGAACTGCATTTTGTCAGCAGTTTGTGCTCTAGAGCTGCTCTTCCTAATGCAAATAGAGACATTGTCACTAATTTAGGAGCATCCGTCGTCTGTCAATCAATTACTACAGCAAGCCATACATGAATGCTTGCTCAGTCAACAGCTATATCTCCCCAGACCTCCCCATAAACCATTCACACTTGGCTTGGTCAATAATGGAAAAGGGAGATAAGCAGCTGCCAGGCATCTTTAACAACCGCTTATCTCCTGGCAGAACAAAGGATCAGACATGTTAAAAACCTACATACCCGATCCTGTTTTCACCACGGCTGCTGCTAGGGTTAGTCACGAGGCCCCCATACACATTAGATTGTCGGTAGATGTGTTTGAGTAGCTTATAGGGGTTTTGTAGCCGTAGATATTTATTGCATTTAAACAGTGTCTGATAGGTTAGGGTCCCCTGACCCTGATTCTGCAATACGATGCAGTCAGAGGCGACCTGCATCAAGGAGGAGACCCTTCTTCATCCAACAGGTGGACAGCAGTAGGAATCTCAATTCATATCAATAGAAGTAGTTAGGCAGAGGAAAGTTGTACAATATGGTAAGACATGCAGTATCTACAGACACATGTCTACATTTTTGTTGTATAATCACACTTTTGTATGGTCTGTGATTTTTTGGATTAGTAGACAGAGAAAAAGCACGCCCACATTCATGTAGGCACGCCCACATGACAGCCCACATGTATCCCGGGAGCTAGGAATACCAATTCATTTTAAGGTTTTGACTCATTTAAACACAGGGCAAAGTCTGAAATTGATATAAACTAGTAAGACAAGCAATTTTAAATAGTTTTGAAATAGGGCACCCTGAGGCACAGGAAAGTTTGCTTTAACTGAATGGTTGGGTAATAACTGACAATAATGGTAAAAATCACATAAGTGATGGAGGTTTCTATCCTATACATTACACATATGATAGGAGTAAGAATTATCTTTATACATATGATAATGTATCATTTGCCACAGATAGAGTCATATTCTCCCTATACATAATCCTGTATATTCCAGCAATGGCGTATATTCTAATCATAATCCATTTTACCCCTAAGGTGTGCGCGCAAGCTCCGTCCCAGCCTTAAAGGGCCAGAGCGCACACATGTTTAGAATTGTCTAATCACCCTGGACTTTAGGAAGGGCCCTGCCCCTTCACTCATCGCCTGAGCGTAGTTGTGTTTTTCCGTGTCAGTCTAGCAAATGGTCCCTTAGTGTTTTCCTGTTCCCAATGTTCTCATTCCTGCTACCTGTATCCTGTATCCCGTGCTACCTTGTGCCTTAAAAGAGTTGGAGTCGTGTTGTGTTACACCACGCCTGGTGTCTGCTGCCAAGGTCCCTTCTGAACCTAGCCATCGCTACTGTCTGTACTACCACAGGTACCCTTGCTCGGACTATACTTGGTACACTGTTTGGCCAGCTGCTATCCTGCTACGGCGGTACGGCCCAGTGGGTCCACATACCCACAGATCGTGACAGTATGATTTAAAGGGAACTCGCTAATAATCCTCTGCAGATTATTTTTTCTTATATGTGACATCCGGCAGCACACTGTCACCATCTGCACTAGATGCATTATTATGGGCAAATTTAAAGTGATCTCTTCACACTAACATTATTCCTTATAGAAACTAGTTACCCAAAAACAAATGTACCCCAAAAATCACTAGTATCAGACATGCAGGACTCTGTTTCCATCATTTATGGGGGACACTCTGCTTACATTGTTTATGGCGGGCACTCTGCTAGCATTGTTTACGGACGGCCTGCATTTGTTGCCATGGTTTACACATCTTACGTTACATACCTCATCGTCTCGCAGAAAATTATTCTAATATGCAGGCAACACTGGAATGGGGCAAAACTTAACTGGGGCCCCCTCCTCATTCATAGACCCCATAAAAGCCGCTTGGTCTATCTCAGTTGTACATATATCCATTATAGATTGGAAATCCTGCCTCTAGGAGGGTCACATATCTAAGATCTCATTTATAGAGACAGCAAGGACAATGTTGGTGCCTCATACTGATTGTCTGACAACTCTTTGAAGTTGGAATTATCCGAGAATGTAATTTTTTTTACATAATTAAATTTCTGTGACTCTTAAATCATATGGAGCCCCCTTAAACATCTGGTCACACAGCAGCCTCTATGGAGGATCAGTGTCTGTGAGAAATCCTGCGCCGCCCGACCGCCAGGTATTATATTTGAAATGGCAACAAATATGGATGTGATGAAGGAAACACGTCCCAGCCAGCACCCCCTCCCCGGCTGTGCCTCCTACGTCCATTGCTCGCTTCGAATCAGCCTGTAAATGACCTGACAATTGTAGAGCAGCCAAGCGTGCAAATACTGTCTGTCAGACACAATGCCAATAACAGCGCCATGCAGAGCACAACACAACCACACAAATGTTATGTCCCCTTATTAATGAGCGCTGTACTCTGGTCGGTTGCTATAGACAACTGCGCTAGGTTTCCTTTACACCAGTTTTGATAAATCTACCCCTAAGTGTTATGTAGATTTGTCCCTATTTCTTTTTATCTATCTATCTATCTATCTATCTATCTATCTATCTATCTATCTATCTATCTATCTATCTATCTATCTATCTATCTATCTATCTATCTATCTATCTATCTATCTAATCTATCTACAATATACAAAAATTGCGGCCGCACACTGAGAACCCCAATGCCACCTAAAGACTATAAATAAATAAATATGCATTGCTGCTCAATCTACTTACAATATGGAGATTCTTAGCGCACATTTTGATCAAATTGTGTGAGCCCACCTGCCACGACAAGGCAACCTCTATAAGGTGGGTCCCTACGCTGAACATACACCCAGAACTGGGACTAAGCCTACATATATCTGGGGAAGGTAGGAACCAGCATTAAACTAATTAAAATCACCCAGGGCAGAATGGGAGGAGTGCAAGAACCAAAAAATGGAGGCAGTCACTAACCCCACATATATCAATCACATAAACAACACAAAAGTTTGATCAGCACATTCCAGAAAAATGAAACAAACCGTGTATACAGGTGCAAGGAAGACTAAGACTGCAAACAATACAATATCCAAAAATAGAGACAGCACACTGTGAACACCAATGCCACCTAAACACTATAAATAAATATGCATTGCTGCTCAATCTATTTACAATAGTGAGGTTCCTAGTGCACATTTTGATCAAATTGTGTGAGCCTTCTCCGCACATATGGGATGATGTCGGGCTATAAAACTAATATAACTAAGACTGAAGCACTTCCCATTAATATCCCCCCGCATACCCTCAAACTACTTAAACAAAACTACAAATATAATTGGAAAGAAGTGTCTCTGACCTATCTAGGGGTCCAACTCACCTACTCGTACACCTTGGTTTATAGGGCTAACTTTCCCCCTCTTTTTGCTGAGTTACATAGATATATGGCCAGGTGGACTCTCTGTCCTTTTTTGGACGCATTGCAACGTTCAAAATCACCCTACTACCTAAAATTATATACTTTTTTGAGACGCTCCCAGTGGCGGTACCTGTGGGAGAATTGAGGGCAATGCAATCTTCCATCCTCAGATTCATATGGCACTCCGGGAGACACAGAATCCCTAAATCTGTTCTACTATCTAGTAAGTCTGCAGGAGGTCTATCTGTCCCTGACATTGCGAATTATTGGGCGGCTCACACCCGTCGCATCCCATCCTGGGCATCCCTTAGAGCGGTGGACTGAAATTGAGAAACTGTGGATGGCTCCGACTCATCCCAACTCCATGCTGTGGGGCGGCCCCCAAGTTTTGCCCTCATCTACTCTACTGGGCCCCATGCGATTTTAGAGAGAAGTATGGAAGAAACACTTCCGTTTGGCGTCGGATTGTCCCCCCTTAACTTTGATATTGTACACTCCCTCTATTCCGCGAGGAACCAGTTTACGGATGGTCCGACTTTGGACTGGGGCTATTTTCCATCTGGCTGATATGGTTAACCCCCTCACACTAGAACTACACCCATTTTCTTCCAACAAAATCATAATATCCCCTTCTCTGCTTTTTTCCACTATTTACAAATTAGACACTACATGCAACATACTTTTGGATCTGTCCGGGTCACTACGCCTACCACCTTTGAAATGTTATGTCGCCACACCACCACAACTAAGGGTCTTATATCCGCTATTTATGCCATACTGCTCTCTCCGGATAACTCCAATCCACCCATACATAAATACATGACTAAGTGGAAACCATATTAGGTAGATCTATTCCTCCGGCACTGTGGCAACTAATTTGGTCGAAGGCGGCCAAAACTTCCATTTGCACGTCATATAAAGAAAATGAGTATAAAAATCTTATGTTTTGGTACCACACCCCTGTCCTTCTACATAGCTTCAACCTGAACATTCCCTCGGCATGTTGACGATGTCAGTGTCAGGTGGGTAACCTGTTTCATATTTTTTTGGGAGTGTCCCCTTGTGACACCGTTCTGGTCAGAAGTTAAAGATCTGGCAGGTGCGGTGGTACAACAGAATATTCTCTTGGACCCCCGACATTATCTGCTAAATGTCCCTCCCCGGTCAATGGGGGAACACCTAGCTCGTCTATTTCAGCACTTTCTTACGGCAGCTAAGACCCTGATTGCGTGAAAATGGAAACAAACCGCAGCTCCCACTAACACTCACTTGCTGACCAGGATTAGAGAAATCCGCACTATGGAATTTATGACTGCATCACTGAACAACTCTTTACACCGATTCAAAAAAAATTGGGACCCATGTGATATATATTGGATTTCCATGTCATCTGGATAGCTCATTCACCAATCGCCTATAGGGTCCTGCCCTTAACATACAGTATGACCCTCCCTCTCCTACTGTTTTTTTCCCCTTGTCTTTGTCGTGTCTAGTTTAGCCTCCCGGCAGGGATTTCATTCATCACCATTTGTTATGCACTTACATATTTGTGTACTTTTGTACAATTGGTACAACCTTTCTTTCTGTCTGTTTTTATTTGTACGATTTGTATAACCTGACATGTTTTGTTGTTCTGTATACATTTCGGAAAAAGCTTCAATAAAAACACAGTTGAAACCAAATTGTGTGAGCCCACCTGCCATGACAAGGCAACCTCTATAAGATCTATCTATCTATCTATCTATCTATCTATCTATCTATCTATCTATCTATCTATCTATCTATCTATCTATCTATCTATCTATCTATCTATCTATCTATCTATCTATCTATCTATCTATCTATCTATCCAATCTATCTATCTATTTGTATGTCTATCTAAAAGAAAAGAAAATAGTAGAAAGACATGAAATCCAAAAAGACCAAAATACCGTATGGTATGCACAGACCCCCTATTTGTGTTGTCAGTTTATCATAGTGTATGAAGCAGAGCTGACTTTGCTGCATCTTGATAACTCTCCAATATAATAAAGTAGGTTTTAATCTACTTACGGTCCTATGTAAAATCACAGCTAAGGCTCTGTTCCCATTAGCGTCATGTTTTCTGTTTTTTCAATGGCCATGACAGCTATGGTGGATCCATTTTCCAACAGATACCGGGAAAAACAGACAAATCTTATTGCCTTATATTGTTGGCAAGAATAAAGCTGCAGGCTACACGATTCCTGACTTCAAAAATACCAGAAAGGGCAACGAAAACCGTGGCAGAGGCTCTGAGCTGCTTGGCGATATTGAAATAAGTTCTGTCAGATAAGTCAGCCCTCGCGCATATATAAAGGGCAGAATTGTGTACGTACCTCCATATCTAGCGTGTCATCATCCTTCACATCGCAGGACACGGTATGAATGTCTTTCTCTGGGGTGTACAGTAACTTCTTGCAGATATCTGGGCTCCCCTGAGTATCTATGAATGTAGTCTCTGAATAATCTTTTCCCCTCCACATCTGGGGATCTGTTGACCGCCAAAAAGAGACGTCTGCGACCCTCCCAACCCCAGAATCCACAGTCCTGCGGAGGCTCCCTGGATCCAGAAACTGCTGGGGAAGTTCTCCGCCTTGCTGTGTACGGTGTGGGAGACATTTCCAGATGAATCCTTCACCCCCGCTATCTTTAGAAAGGAGAGGTGTGAGCATACCTGTTCCCATTGACCTGTCCAATAGGGGGTGCTGTAACTCATGCAAATACTCCATCACTTTTCAGTATTACTGTTGTCTCCAGAGGATTCTGGGAAGAGCCATTGTCCAAATTTGCAAAGCTTTGTACTTGGCCTTGTCTTAGCTCTTATTTTCCGGCTTATTTCTCTGCTACAAGTGATAAGAAATTTTTCATGATTTCTGTGTTGGGTGGATTGGCAGCTCTAAGGACCTGATAAGCAGAGATTCTTTATATGCGGCAGATGGGTTGTGGTATGAAGATAATATAGGAATCAGTCATTGTTTGGACCTTTCCTGTTCCCGAAAGATTGAGGCCAACATTTACTGTAGACAAAAAGGAGAAGAGAATTAACAACATCCATTTTTGTACTTCACCGTCCTCTCCCTGCCTCTTTTCTGTCGATGACCCTACCTCCATGCCTGTCTGACTGCCTCTGACTTTAATTTCACAGCCTGTCATTGTGTACCCTGCTTCCCAATGCCAGTCCATGTTCACCTTTATTATCTGCGTCCGCACCGTGTGTCTTCCATTGCTGCTTCCATCTCTCCGTCATTATTCCCACATCATGCCCATCTTTGCCTCCTTCCCCAGTGCCAGTCTTCCCCTCCCTGACCTCATCTGACTGTGGTCCCACTGCCCGCCATCTACATTATCTTTTTAACCGTGCTTGCCAGCTTTTCTATCAGCTGCCCTTGTCTGCCTGCCAGGCCTCCACTATCTGACCATAAACGGAGCTATTAAAGTAGTTGGCCAATTTTGAATACATATCGCTCATCTGTCATTAAACAAATAGTTAATGGGGTTGTATCATGAAGAATAAAGGCCCTTATACACGGGCCAATGATCGGGTAGATGAGCGTTCATATGAACACTCGTTCCCGATCATTTCCCTTTGTAAACAGGGCAACGATCATACGACGAACGGGCAAACTCTCATTCATCAGCTGATCGTATCGTTTACGCAGCACAAAATATTATCATAGTTGGCAGCACATCCCCCCGTGTAACAGAGAGATGTGCTGCCGACACAATGTAAATGCATGGGGGCGAGCGATCGTAGTAACGATTGCTTGTCAACATACATAACCGATCATTGCTCCTTGTGAAAGGAGCAAACGAGCGCCGATCAACAAACTGTCTCGATGATCGGCGCTCGTTTTTACAGGCCATATTAGCTGATCATCGAGACAGTTTGTTGTACTCCTGCCTGGCCACGTCATTTTATAGAATGGTTATATTTAGCAGACAGTGAGATGGAAATGGCCTTCGTACATATGTTATGTGACATCTGCCCTCTCCCCGCAGGGTGATAGAAACCCAGAGGAGATATGTGTGAGATTATTATATGCATTTTACCTACAGTTTTCTTTTTCTGGAATTAATATTCTTGTTAGTAGGTTATTACCTTGTATTTCTGTGCAGCGTTCACGGTCATTATTTATAGATATACCTAACAATACTAGAAATCCCGCCAGAAGACACGACGCAGTGTAATGTCTGACAAAATGAGACTTAAACAGGATTTCTCAGTGTTTTGAGATCTCAAGCGTCAATGTTCTCTCCTGCTGGAACATTACATAGTTGTCTCTTTTAGGCTATTTTCCCACGTAGCGTAAACCCAACGGAATTTTCGCAATAGAATTCTGTGCGGAAATTCCGCAGCATTTACAGTAGCAGCACAGTGGATTTGATTTCTGCAAATCTCAGCCACATGGTGTGGAAAAAAACGCAGAAAAGTAGTGCGGTAATTATTCTGCGCTGCGACTGTCAACTCCGCAGCATGTCAATTTATACTTCGGGTCCTGGGTGGAGATACTGCGTGTTTGGCCCATAGATTTGAATGGGGAGTATAAATTCTGCACAAAAATGCAGTTTGTACAGCATTTACGCAGCGAAAACGCTGTTCAAACCGCTGTAAATCCGCAGGTGCACATAAAGTTTGCTACAATCAATGCTCCCGAGTCCCTAATAAATCTGCAAAAATCCTCAAAAGACCACCCCTCTCGATGTACTGGTTAAAGAGGTTTTCCGGGACTTTAACATACTGTACGTATAATAGGCTGTCAATGTGGGGGTCTGACCTCCGGGACTCCTGCAAATCAGCATAAAGAAGGGGCTGCGGCTCGTCCTTATGATCGGCTTGGTACTGTTCACTGGAATTTGAGGAGCTGCAGTACCAGGCGCAGCCGCATACTAGTAGAAGGTGCTGTGCCAGTGCTGCTGTGCCAGTGTAAAAAATAAAGGGGACACGGTGCTCGCAGGAGCTCCATGACCCCCCTATTGTGATGATCGGCAGGGGTCCCGAATATTGAACCTCAACTGATAAAATTACTGGCTTGTCCTAAGTATAGGCCATCAATGTGAAAGTCCCAGGGAACCCCTTTAATACAACTATATACTGCCAGCCCAGCGACAGGAGGTTTTGACATGTACTGTACCTCCATATGCCCAATGATTTTATACGGAGGCACAAAAAATTGTGGCAAAATCCAACATGCCAAATTATGGAGCTATTCTATGGGCAATGCTTCTCGGAGGCTACATGGCGGCACAGAAATGTGGGAATTTATTAAAGGCTTTACGCCACATAGGTGGCATTAAAAAGTAGCACATTTTGATGCACGCATGTTTCTCTGGTTTTCTATATACATAGAGATTATTCATTATATAATAGAAAGTTCTGTAACTTTCCGTTTCAATATGTCTTTATTAAACAGTTGAGACATCAGAAAATATATATGAACAGTTCTACTCGCAGGTAGAAGTAAATAGTTAAAGTCTCAAATAATAATGACATAGTTAAAGAGTCTCTGTCACCACATTATAAGTGTCCTGTCTCCTACATAAGGAGATGGGCGCTGTAATGTAGGTGACAGTAATGCTTTTTATTTAAAAAAACGATCTTTTTTCACAACGTTAGGAGCGATTTTGGTTTATGCTAATGAGCTTTCTTAATGCCCAAGTGGGCGTACTTTTACTTTCGACCAAATGGGCGTTGTACAGAGGAGTGCATGACGCTGACCAATTGGCATCATGCACTCCTCTCCATTCATTTACACTGTACTAGCGATACAGATATATCACTATGTGCAGCCTCATACACAAGCCCTAACATTACTAGTGTCCTGATAATGAATACACATGACCATCCAGCCTGGACGTCATGTGTACTCAGAATCCTGACACTTCTGAATCTTTTCTGTGAGATTTCCAGCAAGGCAAACGTAATCTCGCGAGATTACAATGTAAACTGTCATTTAAAACGAGATTACGTTTGCCTTGTTGGAAATCTCACAGAAAAGATTCAGAAGTGTCAGGATTCTGAGTACACATGACGTCCAGGCTGGATTTCATGTGTATTCATTATCAGGACACTGTAGTAATGTTAGGGCTTGTGTATGAGGCTGCACATAGTGATATATCTATATCGCTAGTGCAGTGTAAATGAATGGAGAGGAGTGCATGATGCTGATTGGTCAGCATCATGCACTCCTCTGTACAACGCCCACTTGGTCGAAAGTAAGGGCGGGTTCACACATAGCGGAATTTCACTTAAATTCCGCTGCGGACACTCCGCAGCGTTAATCCGCAGCGGAGCCGTTTCTCCATTGACTTTCACTTTAATTTAGCAGTGTTCGTTTACACGATGCGTACAATTCCGCTGCGGAGCATAGGCTGCGGAGCGGAATTTGGTGTCCGCAGCATGCAAGGGATGTTGCGGAGCAGTGGCGGACTGGTTGCGGACTCATGGCGGAATTTCTCCATTGACTTCAATGGAGATTCTAAGTTCCGCAATGAAGTCCGCAGCTGTCATGCACATGTTATGTGTGGTGCGGAGCGTATTGGTTTTTTAACATGACATTTCTTCATTCTGGCTGGACCTATGTATTTCTAGGTCTACAGCCAGACTGAGGAAGTCAATGGGGCTCCCGTAATGACGGGAGCGTTGCTAGGAGACGTCAGTAAATAGTCACTGTCCAGGGTGCTGAAAGAGTTAAGCGATCGGCAGTAACTGTTTCTGCACCCGGGACAGTGACTACCGATCTCAATATACATGTATCTGTAAAAAAACATATAAGTTCATACTTACCGAGAACTCCCTGTTTCTGTCTCCAGTCCGGCCTCCCAGGATGACGTTTCAGTGTAAGTGACGGCTGCAGCCAATCACAGGCCAAGCACAGGCTGCAGCGGTCACATGGACTGGCGCGTCATCCAGGGAGGTCGGGCTGGATGCCGAAGGAGGGACGCGTCACCAAGACAACGGCCGGTAAGTATGAAATTCTTTTACTTTCACTAGGGAAAGTGCTGTCCCTTCTCTCTATCCTGCACTGAATAGGGAGAAGGGAAGCACTTTTCCCGCAGTCCGCAGCAGCTAGTCCGCATCAATTTTCTGCACATTTTGTGCAGATCCGCTGCAGAATCTGCAACGCAGATTCTGTGCGGCATTGATGCGGACAGTTGCGGAGGAATTCCGCCATGTGTGGTCATGCCCTAAAAGTACGCCCACTTGGGCATTAAGAAACTCATTAGCATAAACTTAAATTGCTCCTAACGTTGTGAAAAAGATCGGTTTTTAAATAAAAAGCATTTCTGTCACCTACATTACAGCACCGATCACCTTATATAGGAGATAGGGCACTTATAATGTGGTGACAGAACCTCTTTAATTCCCATGAGTTTTAACATTTTGAGAAAATGTCATTTAAAATAATATGGATCATAAAAGAAAGATAAATAAAAGAAATGTTGTGAAGAACATATTGCTTGCTGTCAGTTCATGGAAACATTCTTGCTTACATAGCGGCTCAAAACCCATCCTGATCACAACCAAGTGACACAGATGCAGGTAACAAGAGAAAGCTCTGATACACTGTAACAGACTAGCATCAGTGTTAGGGTATGTTCACACTATTTACGGACGTAATTCGGGCGTTTTAGCCCCGAATTACGTCCGAAAATGCGCCTCAATAGCGTCGGCAAACATCTGCCCATTCATTTGAATGGGTCTTACGATGTTCTGTTCAGACGGTCATTTTTTTTACGCCCCGCTGTCAAAAGACAGCGCGTAAAAAAGACGCCCGCGTCAAAGAAATGCCTGTCACTTCTTGGGACGTAATTGGAGCCGTTATTCATTGACTCCAATGAAAAGCAGCGCCAATTACGTCCGTAATGGACGCGTCGTTCAAGCGCCTGCACATGCCGTTACGGCTGAAATGACGGGGCTGTTTTCTCCTGAAAACAGCCCCGTAATTTCGGCCGTTACGGACGCTGTAGTGTGATCATACCCTTAAGGCTCATGCACAATGCAGCATAGCACAGACTTGAATGGAACCGTGCGGTCTCTGTGTGCTGCCTTACAGGCTCTTTCGGGTGCCATATGTACGTAATGCTACCTGCGTACATGATTTGTATGAAATCTGGGAGAAAAAAACCTCTGTGTGTCACTGAATGAAATTGGAGAAATAGAAAGGCCCCATCCATCTCTATGGGAGTCGTATTAAGGCTCTGTACAACATGGAGCAATAGTACGGCAGTGTGAATGAGCCCTTACTTGGACGTGACCAGGAAGAGTTTTCAGCCTCTAGATGTATATAAGAATGTTCCTATTCACTAACAGAAAGCAGAGATCTTGGAAAATTAAAAGAATTGAAGCACAAAGTCTATTAGAAAGCTGCAGTACTTTTCATTAGATGGCGATTAAGCTTCATTTTCATAAAACCTGGAAACCCCTTTCATTTCTGCCAATTACAGAAATATTTTTTCTATCATTTTACTCCTAGGGGTTGTCTGCACAAATTATTAGGCAGGGAAATCTGCTTACACCACCAGTATACGGAAGAACACAAGCTGGGTCATACTGGGACATCCACAGCACAGTGCAATAAGGAAATTCTAGGTGGTTGGGTAGATTTCTTCTTATAGGGGCACCTCGGAAAACAATGAAAAAAAAGTGCAGCCATGTTTTCTAAGCAATTACCTTACAAATAGCCCATAAGAACTCTTTACAGGTCATGGCACTTTGTTAGGTGGCACAGGATTAGAAAAAACATGTCTTCTTCCAAAAACAGCGCCACCCCTGTCCACAGGTTGAGTGTGGTATTGCAGCTCACTTCAATGGACCTGCAATACCAGACTGAAAACTTGGACGTTGTTTCTGGAAGATCGCAGCCATGTTTTTTCCATTCTGCAAAACCCCTATATATAAAGACTATTTCTATAGGAAGCACACTTTGATAGTCCAGCTTCTAGAAATAAATCTATCCTAGAATTTGGAAGGTTCCCTGGGGCAGCCCCTGTTAAGGGAATGAGCATACATGATAATATGTCAGTCACAAGCAGAGCAGGGGAGCATAAAGAGCGAGCAAACCATGTAATAAAATATTAATAGGCTTTTAAGGCAGCTGTCCGAGTGATGGAAGCCCTGGCTGCCTCGCTCCCCAGTGCGTGGAACTGCAAGTGGGCATATAACATCTATCTCACTGCTGGAACATGACAGAGCCGGGCAGGAGGGGGATGCCGGGGTGCACAGTCCGCCAGTGCCCACATCTCTAATACTTTACAATAATTCAGCATTCACTGCCTCACTTTATATTCTCTTTGTTGTGTCAGTAGCATTTATTGCTTCCCACATTTCCTCATCGGGTGCATAGATATTAAAAACCACCCAAGTCTTCTCTGCGTGGGCAGGAAATATCACAGGGTCCTCTCTGTGTGACTCATATAGGTCCTAACTTGGCAATGTGCCCATCTGGAGGGTATAATACTAATGGCGCAATTTGATTTTTAACACGAAGGGAATCGCCTTTCCAGCTAATGTGGGGGTCACTCATCCGTCCTTACTATACAGTATGCAGGACCAACCATCCATAGGGTGCTATTAATGAAAAGCAACACTATAGTGTGATTGATGACATGGGGGGAGGGGATGGACTAATGAAAAGGTATTAAAGGCAAATTTATCATGTACATTGGTAATGACATCAACTGTGAGCTACATCAGACCACATACTTCTATGGTGACTATAAAAAATCAAGCTTACCTCCATATTACGGCTCCGCATGACATTTCAGGTGTACGGAGATGTGATACTACGTCTATAGAAGTCTATAGGGCATTATTGTATCTTCATATGGCTTCGATTTCATACAGGGGCAATCCATAAAAAATAGTACAGAAGCAAAAATCATGGCATGATCCATTGGACGTCGTAATATGAAGTTATTCATCTCCATAAATATGGCACCATATGGAGCAACATACAAAGGGACTACAGCTCCATAGTGCATAGCCGCGGGACTCCGTGTGCCCCCATACAGCCTCCGTACACACGGTTCTGCATGAGGCCTTATTCTTAATGGGATATTCTATTTTTTTTGTACTTGATGTAATCTGTTGTTCCCTTTTATCAGAATTTTCAGGCTGTGAAGAGTCCAGAAAAATGTCTGCCCCCATGATCACTACTTTATCTTACAGATCTCCAGTTCTGAGAAACATTTAAGCCTCATGCCCACGACCAAATTACAGATCCAAAATACGATGACCATCGAAATCCTTGGACACATGGGCTTCCAAGTTCATATGTTTGTTGGACCCGTGGATTGTGGTATGTTCTTCCGCATTTTGTATTTATTACATGTTTAAAGAATACGGTGCCACGCAGAGGGTTAAAGGAAGAGCGCTAATCCTTCTCCTACCTTGTGCATTTCTATATTGCTCTGAGAGTCCATGTATCTTTAATATACTACATACACTATATTCTATATACTAATTCAACACATACTAAAAGGAATTTGCCAGAACAAACAGGGGGGATAGGAAGCGATAATGCACCACGGAGCATGCACTCTAATGCCACATTCTTTAAAGGCTATGTACCTTTAAATGGAAAATTCTTATAATTTTTTTTAATGAAAATGTCAATGAGTGTGTTTTGTGCAACTTTCTAAATAGTTTTTATTAAAAATTATTTTTACTTTTTGAGACACAGCTGCTTTGTATTTTCTATACAGAGCAGCTGTATCGTTCGCGATGACCTGAATCCGTCAGTCTCGCGGACCTGACGGGTTCAGTGTCAGCGGTTGGATCCACCTGTAATCTATGACATCTAAGTTATGAACATAGATGTGATAGATTACAGGTGGATCCTGCGTGTCAGACACGCAGGACCCGCTGACACTGAACCCATCAGTCTCCCGGACCTGACGGGAGCAGGATTTAGAAAAAGATATAGCTGTTCTGTATAGAGAATACAGAGCAGCTGTATCTTAAAAAGTAAAAAGTAATTTTTTGATGAAAATTATTTAGAAAGTTGCACTAATCACACTGACTAAAAAAAATAAATTGCCTTTCAAAGGTTTACATAGCCTTTAAGTCACATTTGTTCTTGAACTCTTGTTCCTGGTGAACCACACGCATGCAGAATGAAACATGAGTTCCACTGAAGTGGAAAAATCTATGTAGACAGCCAGGCAGAAGTCCTGGGGGGTTCCCATTAATATAGATAGATAACCTGTCGATACAGCACTGTGTGCAGGAGATATATAGGTCATTCTGTCTGCTCTCTATCTTTAACCCTATAAGAGTCTATAAAATATTCACACACAGGAATTAATTCATTCCACATATCAGATGTGTCGGCTATGGATTTTCTTATGCACAATTTGCCAGAGGAAGTTCTTAGATCCAGATGCAAACGCTTAACATGGGCCCAAGAAACAAGTGACAACTTTGGGTTCTGCCATATGTGATGACATCACTCTGTATAGGATTTATATACAAGATATAAATCAGATATTCAGCTCTGATGTCATATGTCTGGTGCCTCTGCTCAGGGGTGGGCTCATCCAGCAGAGGGTCCCTGTGCAAGAATTGTGAGTGGGTCCATCATACCATTGTATGCAAAGTGTTTTCCATCATTTATGATTTGGAGGGAGCACAGTGAGCTTGCATCTCCTCTATATGGGCAATGGCCATTCATAATGGGGACCTATCCTAGTGACAGATACCCTGAAGGTGGTTGACCCCTTTGCCCTCATGGCCCATGTGCATCGGAACATGCTGCACACGCATTATATCATCTGTTTCTGTGTTCTTACATAGCAGTGGTAAGGGGTTGATTAAGGACCCTCAGGAATAGGAGCCTGTGTTGCAAGACCTACCTTTACACCTCCTATAGCTATATTCCACTGTCCAATCCTATATGACTGTAACTTACGCAGCCCACTGGATCTGTATACCCCATGTATAATATGAGATAATGCTGCTGCAAGTGTAAATCATTGCTGGTATTAATCATTGCATGTTGAAGTTTGTGCTGCAGCCGTATTGTGACGTTTTTGTATTGTGGCGCCGTACAACCTCCGATTTTTATTGAGCTGTAATATGGCCATATAGTAGTCTATGGATCCTACAGAGATGTTTTTTGTCAGATTTATATGTAATCATGATGTAATTATGAGATGTGCCCAGAGCCGCACCATTCATGAGGTGAAATGAGCATCTCATCTCAGGCGGCGGTCTGCTGCCTCTGAAGGCGCGCGGCGCAACTGAAACCAGCCATTGCCACCCCTTCCTGCACTATAATTGTACCTGCGTCTATAGGACGCAGATACAATTACATGCATAAGCACTGCATAAACGCTGAATGGTGGGGCAGCCATTCAGCGCCTTTCAATGACGTAAGCGGCGCGATAATGTAATCGCGCCACTTGCATAGTTGAATGGAAGGGCAAGGCACCTTGCCAATCAGCGCCTTTCAACGACGCAAGCATCATCGTGCCAGTTGAAAGGTGAAGATTGGCAGGGCAGAATGCCTTGCTCTGCTATTCAGCGCCTTTTAATGAGACAAGTGGCGCGATTACGTAATTGCACCACATGCATCGCTCAGCCCCAGCAGACCTGCTCACAAGAGAGCAGGCCTGCATTGCAAGATGACAGCGCGGGAACGGGATCAGGTGAGTATGTAAGGTTTTTTTTGGGTTAAAAGTGTGAGGTGCTACATGTGGAGCACTATCTACAGGGGGGCACTATCTATAGCGGGCTATATGTGGGAACTATCTATAGGGGCTATATGTGGGGCACTATCTACAGGGGGCTGTATGTGGGGCACTATCTACAGAGGCTACTATCTACAGGGGGATCTATGTAGGGCACTATCTACATGGAGCTCTATGGGGGCACTATCCACAGGGGGCAATATGGGAGGCATTATCTACATGTGTGTGGCACACAGTGTATGGTGCTATTATAATCAGGGACACAGTGTATGGTGCTATTATAATTAGATGTGCAGTATATGGCGCTATTATATTTAGGAGCATAGAGTGTGGCACCATGAGAATTTTATCTTCGTTTATAGGTGCAGAAATATTTGAAAAGTGAGAAACTGAAGACATCTGAACATAAAACTGCAGAAATGGGATGTGGCCGGGAGAAGTCGTCATGAGGTCTGGACCGGATGAGAAAAACAACAACTAGAATCTGAGAAGACGTCACCTGTGAGCCACTTAATGTAAATGTTTATTCTGCCTCTAATCAGTACTGCAGCTACTGTATGATCCGGTGGTATGATTTTTTAATTTTTTTTGAAACAGCAACTCCCAGCATATCTTTACCATTGTTCGGGCCATGCTGGGAGCTGTCGTTTTATGCCATACAAACCTATACGGCAGGGGTTGCCCTAAATTGAGCTGTATTTGTGCTGGTACTGTATATATGTACTGAGCTTGGTTCTGGTGAGAATATATGTATTGAGCTTGGTTCTAGTTCTGCAAATATGTACTGAGCTTGGTTCTAGTGTTGTATTTATGTACTGTTTGTTTCTGGTGTTGTATTTATGTACTGATCTTGGTTCTGGTACTGTATATATGTATGAGCTTGGTTCTGGTGTTGTATATATGTACTGATCTTGGTTCTGGTGATGTATTTATGTATTGAGCTTGGTTCTGGTGTTATATTCATGTACTGAGCTTGGTTCTGGGGATGTATATATGTACTGATCTTCGTTCTGGTGCTGTATATATGTACTGAGCTGTGTTCTGGTGCTGTATATATGTACTGAGCTTTGTTCTGGTGCTGTATATATGTACTGAGCTTTGTTCTGGTACTGTATATATATTAGAACTTGGTTCTGGAGCTGTAATTATATAGGATATATTTATAATAACAAAGTTGTGGGGCAGATGGAATTATTTTAAATTCATTGTGTATTTAATGGGAACCTGTCAGGTCGTTTTAACCCCTTGAACTGCCACAATTTGGTGATACATAACTCGACAATATTTCCAACATTGCCTTGTGTATTTCTTTTAGATGCAGCAAAATCTATAAAATCAACTTTTAAAACGGCGCACACTATATGCTAATTACTCATTAAAGGGTCATGGGTCGGTGCCACTATCCTGAAGCGTCACATAGCCCTGCCTCCAAACCCACCTTTCCATGCTTGATTGACATCCCTCTGGCTGTTATACATCCCTACCAGTCCCCTCCAACTTTCTCGGATGCGCCATTGCATTGTACTACTTGGGCACACATCGTGCAGCGAGGTGTACTCTGCCCGGCTGCACCGCTGCAATGCGCATGTCAGGGGAGTACAAGGCAACGCCGCATCCGCAAGAGTTGGAGGACGCTGGTAGCAATGTAGAACAGCCAGGGGGATGTCAATCAAGATCTGGGGCACGCCATTTCATTTTTCGCATTAGGCAGCAGAGAAGCTAGAATTAGCCCTGGATGTGCCAAATGCAAAACATTCCTCTGGAACATGTGACAAACTCAGATATATACATGTGACAAACTCAGATATATAGCGCACATACCATAGTCCCTATATACATCATTATTATGCACCACTATCCTTTTCTTCATTATTGGAATTTTGCATCATCTATAACAGGACCTAATAGACATTAATAGGATAAGCCACAGCGTGCTCTATAACATAAGGAAATCAATAAAGGTTGATCTCAGCAAAGAAGACAAAGCCTCGGGTTCCCGTTCGGGTCCAGAGTATAAAGGCTGCGTAGGCGGCAGGAAAGATATATATATAAGTCTCTTTTAATGCCTCATTTTGTGGTAATCTGTGCAAATGGCTCTTTTGTCAAGAGTTTTCGGATAACGTGAACTTAGTCCAATGACGGAGAACTCGTCTGTCCTCGCAGTATAAGCCTCATTTTATCCTATATTCCTTCACTAGCTGCAGCTGCTTCATGTAGGCAAAAAAAGAAAAAAATCCAATTTATTGTTACTATTCTTAACCGTGCATCTGCGGGGGATTTGTGAACGATGAAGGCAGGGAGGCGCGGAGGATGTATAGAGAGCTGACCTCTCGGCTTTCTGCTTCATTACAGATAATCCATTAGTTGAGTTTCCCTGCTCAGGAATACAGATGTGAGCGGGACCGCAGTGCCTCAACATCTACATTTCTGCGATGTCTCATTATTACACTCCTTGCGCTGGACAATCAATAGCAATCCCATTACATGGCAAAAACCTATTATTGCATGTGATAACCCATCTCCCAAGTGCCTTTTTGCACTGCCGTATATTGATACGGAGGAAAATCAGCGCCTGAGTGCCTTATTGCACTTACACCGATCAGCGGACATGTTTTAATTTATATTAAAAATGGGTCAGGGTAATGACTTGGTGATGCCCTAATGACCGGAGAGAAAACAGACGTAACCCAGACAAGACAGCTAACATGGTGGGGTGGTCCATGGCCAAGTAGGCTGGAGTGGATTCTGCAGAGATTTGGTAGATCAGCCTGAGGAGCAATACATCCAAACTAAGCATGGATCCTGTCGCCCAATTATCAGGTCAAGCTTAAAGGGGTTGTCCAGGATTAGAAAACTTGTCTGCTTTTTTTTAAGAAACAGTGCCACACTGGTCCACAGATTGTGTGTGGTATTACAGCTCATCTCCATACACTTCAAGGAGCAGCAATACCAGACATATGGACAGATATGGCACTGTTTCTGGAAGAAAGCAGTCATGTTATTCTAATCCTAGACAACCCAATTTTATTATTTTTTTTCATTTAAAGGGCATTTCCACACATTGCATATTTTCACTAGGATGCAATCAGAATTCAAATATAGCACTAGGAACATGAAAAAAAAATCTCCTATTTATTCTTTTTCTGATTCTGAGTTTCATGACCTCATGGTACTTTGCAGGTGACTCTGTATTGAAACTTTCCCTAAGGGCTCATGAATGCAGTTGTATTATGGCTCCGTTTTGTACAGGACTGTAATAAAGCTGCCATATAGGTGCATGAGCCTTCTACTGTACCTCTGTATGCCTCTGATTTATATGCAGGCATATAGTGGTTTTCATACAGGCTCCACGCAATGGGCACTGCTGTGTCCATGAGCCCCAAACTGGCTAAGTCTTCATATTCCCTTAGTAATGCGTAGGAATTTCCCGCGATCATATCAAATGAAT
Source organism: Rhinoderma darwinii (assembly GCF_050947455.1). Taxonomy (NCBI): domain Eukaryota; kingdom Metazoa; phylum Chordata; class Amphibia; order Anura; family Rhinodermatidae; genus Rhinoderma; species Rhinoderma darwinii. The sequence goes on along the minus strand of NC_134694.1, from coordinate 106,922,360 downwards.
GGCCGACCATGTAATTCATGGACAGACAAGGTCTGCCAGGAGGGGAGCTGTTCTTTGTTAGCGTCTCTGTCTAGTAGAGGGGGGGTCCCGAGCACTGTCCCCTAATAGGGCAAATGGAAAGGGATTATCTTCATAGGACAACTCCTTTAAGGTACGTCTCTACACAAAAACTAAAATTCAGCCATGCTAAGAATTCTTCAACGTTTATCTCCATGTGCTGTGTTTTTCTTTTCTACGTCAGTCAGTCATCATTTATGCTCCTGTCCTCTTCTCTGTCTTTGAGTTGAGTCTAGGAAGTAGCTAAATTACAGTAGACATATTCAGCAGTTATAATTTTGTCACAGTCACCCAGGATTTATAGAAATGAACAGTCCCTTTTATCTCTTTCACCCTCCTGTCTCCTTATATCTTCTCATTCTCCTTATGTACATGAACTTATTACAGCTCCATACAACCCCCGAGCTGTATGAAGCTGTAATATGGCACCCATAGACTTCTATGGGGATATATACTGTACCCTCCATATGCCTCCCCAAAAAATTGTGCATGCTCCATTGGACGGCACATTATGGAGGTCTTTACCACTAAAAGAATTACATCTAGGGGATAATAATTCCATATAATGGCGCTGTACCGAGTACTATACAGCCGCACATAGAGTGCCTATGGCGGCACAGGTCGTGTGCATGTCATGTACATGGGGCCTTAAACTGAATTCAATGCCTGATCTGTGCCAGCCTGGGAGAGCATATATAGAAAAAGCTACCAGCCATAGTGTTTTAATACATTGTCCTCAAGGACATCCCTATGTGGCGGTCCACTTTAACTACTTTATAATTACAAGACTACCTTGGGGTTTATATTGTACAGGATTATTATAATTTGTTGGTGGAAACACCCTTTATGTTGAATAAAATGGAAAATATATATTTTTTATAAATATGAAGGTCAGCCGGTAGGGGCTCCCATAGAGGTGCAATGGGCCTCTACTGTAGCCCCATATGCTGATATCATATGAAGGCTTTTCTGTCGGATTCTGTACAAATTCGACAGTAGATAAATTGTGGCACCCTTGATCGCATGCCGATCAAGCTCCCCTAGATCATTGTATGGGACTCCGTGTGCCGCCGTACAGCCTGTCTGCGTGCAGCCACCACTACATGAATAGATGGGTTTATACAACTAGTATTGAACTCAATTGGAACTTTATACACCTGCATGCAGTGAGCTCCCCTAGTGGCAGCTGCAGGTAGTCATTATGGCAGTGTATTGGGAAGCAGGCGAAGCGGTTCGATGCCAGGTCTCCTCCCACCAGGGGCCCATATCAGTCATGTTCACTGCCTCTGTGGTAGGTTCGCCACTGCCTGAGAGTTTTCCTTTGAGGTGGTTATACATTTTTCACAAAACTTCAATCCTTAGGATGAGAAGAAAAAGACAAAGCTTCTCAAATGGATATAATGTTATTTTAGGTTCCTAACATCTGTCGTCTAACTCCCTTGACGGGAACTGGTTAAACAAGAAGAAAAGCTCTGAGGGCGCTAAACACTGCATTTTATCACCAGCTGTGACAAATCTATACTGAAGCTTTTGCTGAGTTGAAAAAAAAAAAATTATACGGAAAGATCATTCAAATTTATGTTTTTTACAGAGAATGGAACAACCAACAGGCTTTGAAAAGAGGGGGTCCCTACTGATTCACTGCTGTAGGTTCATATGGGTGTTATAAAGTGGGTTTCCCCACACTGGGGTCCCATTTTATTAGCCAAAGCTTAGAGCCACCTATTATTTTGACTGTAATACTAAAAGGCCATCTCCAGCCCCCCAGCACCTGGACCTGAGCTGACCACCTGATCACTGGGATGGCTTCCTTTAATGTCTATGGGTACTTTAAATGGACACTAAACCTCAGGTCTGTCTGTTCTTCATTTGTTGTGCAGTTGAATACACTGTATTATTCTCTTTTATCAGCCATTCTAGGCTGAGAAGAGGCTGATTTTAGTATTTTTCAATGAAATTGCTTCAAAATGTCTGCCACCGTGATTATTGCTTAATCCCGCTTTTCTTCAGTTCTGAGAACCTCAAGAAACATTGACATACATATGCGTGAATGATGCTTGTTGCTCTTTAATAAGCTGCACTTTTCTAAGCTTTCTACTTTAGGTTTAGAGCCCCTTTAAGTGAGTGGTGCTCTGAATATCTGTAGGATTTTACTAGCCCTATTGAAAGCCCTAATCGATAAACTGGTAGATGAAAAAATAAAGGTTTGTAGCTTGTGCACTTAAATTATGAAGCATATGTCCGGCATGTTTTCTTTGTGAAAGTCGTTCTTAACTTAAGGGCGTGATCTGATTTATCCCAAAGGTGCGTTAAATGTATAAGCCCCATACATACATGTTCTACACCAAAAAACAGTTGATCAATCTACACCAAGTCATATCAATTGTATTTTGTATAAGGGTATTTCAAAGGATACGTAATCTGCAGGGGGCCTAACTTAATAGAGGGGGCCGCTCCCCTTACTGACTTACCACCAGAACTGAATTAAGAATGGTCCTAGGCAAACGGAAATTCACTGAAAACTATTTACATGATGGAAGCCATTAATTACAACAAGCATAGCCATTGTGCGTATAATAGTTAAGGGAGTCTGTGTTCGTTTTGAGGTGCATGAAGGGGTCATATGCACTTTTTTGTATTCAAATGCTGTAGGTTGGGGGCATGTCCTATATAAATGGCCGTGAGGCCAAATATTGTGTACATATAATGCTTTGTGAGTACTCTGGCTTAATCTCCCTGATGTCCCGTCTCAAATTTATTCAGAAAACTGTATACCATTTTAAATGGTTGCTGTTGATGTCTTGGAGTATGTCTTGTTGGCCGAAAGCTTGCCATTATTGCAGGAGGAGGTGCCGGGTGTCAATGAGGGACCATATAGACGTGGGGGTGAGAGTAGTGACGCTGAGCGTTGAGCCAGAACTCTGTTTGGAGGGGCAAGGAGAGGAGATAAATGCCAAAGTTTGTCGGTTTTAGATAGAGTACGGCTAGATCCCATGAGGTGCCAGATGGGCCGGCTCGTAGTGTGTTAGTGCACTTAGGCCCGGGTACATCCCCTGTGTAGTCAGGCTGGGGGCTGTGGATATAGCGACGGGAAGCCAGTGAGGAGTGGTGTAGAGTGGTCCAGTGGAACTTCTGTGAGACGGTAGTTAGAAAGAGACACCAGGTCCCTGAGAGGTGCTGCACCTGTAGAATTGAGCTCGTCACTGGGAGAGTAGCCGGTGAGCAGTAAGAGAGGGACTGCTATGATTTGGGAGCCATGGCTGGGTCCTCGTGGGTGGTGTAAGCGTTAGCTCTGAGATAAAGAGAGTGCTAAGCACTTATATGGAGATTGGCTGCCCTGAGGCCTAGTGAGAGATCTGTTCACCAAAGTCCGGTTAACTGAGTGTACTGGTGGAGGAGAGAGTGATACAACAAGTGCAGTGACTTATTCCTCCTCCTGTATTAAGAGAAATTGTTACACTGTTAGTTAGGTTCTGTTCACATCTGCGTTCAACGTTTTTTCGTTGTTCTGCTCCATCCCAGGAGCAGAACAACGAAAAACTGCAACAAACAGCGCCCAACAAAATCCACTAACTTTAATGAGTTCTGTTGTGTTTCCATCGTGGTGCCCATCGCTTTGCCGAACAAAGAATCGCAGCATGCTGCAAAAACGTTGACATTTGCAACAGAAGCCCCTCATGGAGACTCCGACGCAGATGTGAGCAGGGCCTTACCTGTGTTATTACTACTGTTATTGTTGCTGTTACAAGTCAGGTCAAGGGATCCTTTAAGAGATGGTACCCCTTTCTAACAAGGACTTAGACTGGAACTGTGTTGGCCACTCTGTGACCTGGGACCATAGTCTATTGCACTCCTAATGCACATAGTGTTGAGCGACAGGCAAGCTGCACGTTCGCATCCATGAGTAATCCGGCAACTCATGAAAGGTGGCGTAACGGCCACGATGACCGACGGAGGTGCAGAACACACCTATACTAAGTGACTGGTGCAACCCGCCAACTGGAATAAAGGCAGAGTAAGATGTGGTAGGGGGTAGCCTCTCAGAGACCTATAGCAACACTGTTGGTCAGGTTGGAAGCCGACAGCCACTTTGAGCACAACCCAACCTTGGTGGACTTATTGATGTTCAGTTAGTTTACCATCAAGTTTTATTCGACTGCAACTGAATCGTCTGCTGCAATTCTTTTTAAAGGGGAAACATATGCACATGGATTGGGGCAACCGGAACGGGGGCTTCCTCCATGAGCGCCAGGTAAACTGCCTCAATCATATATATGCGATTGATCATCAACCATCTTGCTTACTCTCTAGTGCCAGGGTGTAACATCAGCACTTCACGCGTGGACATCTATGCCACCCTCTCACTTCGGACTTATTTGTGCGCTGCTTAGCAAACAGTGGGTCGAAATTCACATACATATCATTCCAGCACACAGGTAAAATAAGTGCCCCTAAGTCTATAATAAAAGTATATTGATCCAATCTTTGTAAAGGAAACCCCTTTCACTGTAGGCTCTGGTGGTGGATATAATAAAGATCCCCGTCCCTTCTTTTTCTTCACATTTACTAATGATAAAGCATCAAACCATGAGATTCCCTGCAGTTTTACAGATGTATTATTTTCCATAGAGAGATGTTTCTAAACCCAACTATCCTTCTGTAATCTCTGGATGTGCGCTGTCTGGATCATCCTCCAGGCAAGGTAAAACACGAAAATAGCACGAAAAGCAGTTTAAATGGCTTTCTTTGGTTTAGCCGTGCACAGATATGGATTAAAGTGAAGCTGCTAGATAATAACACAAATAGCAATTCCATATGTTTAATCCATATAACATTAAATCTAGCATCCGATAATCCAGAAAGTCTAATGTAACGCCACTCGTTTCCAAAATTCAAACTGCAATATGTTGGAATTTCACTAGACTAGAAGTAGAAAATGGAGCAGAGATCCAAATAGGAAATATTCAAGTGAATGGGGATGACCTGAAATTCCAGACACAGTCTGTGTACAAGGATGGCGCTGTTTCTGTAAAAATAAAAAAATCCTAGATAAGAAAACCCTTGATAATTTTCTTTTGGGCCTTTACCCTTATACAAGTGACTCGTATAGTCTGATTATCCAGAATATCTGATAATCCAACAAGTATCAAGTCCCATCGATGCAGGATTAAAGGAATTTTACTGTGTTATTGAAATTGGTCTTTTAGCTACCTGTATGTTTTAATTATACCGTGCAGGGAATCCTCACACTTGCCTTGAAAACCTGTCAGCAGAATGCAGGTAGCTATTTATGGCAGCCTGTAGTCTGCTGTAAAACAGCCAGTGTGTGCTGGCAGGGAAGCTGCTGAGAATATAGAAATCCTCAAATGCTAGCTATAACTCAAACAGCAATTAAACATAATTTCCCCTTAATATTAAAAATGTATGAGTATTTGAACTAAGTAGTTAAAAAATTGATTCTGTAAATTCTGAGTTATCAATGTGTTTCTGGTGAAGATGGCAACCAAAATGTTATGACTGCTCCCACAGGGGTTATTACTCAGCTTTTCTACATCTTCAAACAACAAATCTATGCAGTAACACATCTCCCACTCTTATATTACTATAGAACTAGGCAGATTTACATTCAGGAGCTTGGTGACAACCCCAGTGGGAGTGGTAATGGTGGCCATATTGGTTGTCATCCAACGTTCCCACAAACAATTTTTTGGGGGACCCAGCTTGTCTGTCCATTACACAAACTGACTATTGATTTCAAAGGGACAACATGTAATGCTTCATTTCCCCTGTGGTGGCGCTGCAGCGGAATTGAACACTTACTGCAGGGTTCCCCTTCAGATTTCTGCTGATTACTCGGAGTGACAGCAGTTGGATACCCTGTGATCTGCCTTTTTTTTGGGGGGGGGGACACCCTTCTAAAAGTGGTAGTACAAGCTCTGTCAGTGCCCAAGGCAGTGATTTCAGAATATGTCCCACCACGATCGTTCCCTGAAATTCAGCATGATAGTTGATGTTTGGACAATTTTTCATTTACTTGTATCCCCCCAATCATTCCCCCCCCCCCAAACACTAGTGTTCTTATTTATATAGGGAAACCCTTATTGGTAAAAAATGTAAAGGCAGAAAATCCATAAATTACGCCCTAGACAACTGCCTACTTTGTCTACCCCTCATTCCATTCCTGCCTTAATCAATAAATTGATTAAGAAAATAGAAATCCCCTTTAAATTTCGTAAATCCTTTCTAAGACGAATAACATTGGAGTGATATGTGGCTGATATTTTCAGCAGGGTTTTATAGTTACGGTTCCACGACTGTCACTGTCTAGGAAAAGTGCTTGATACCGATACTGTGAGCAGGTAGACATTAAATTAGAGTGATAAGACTGATGAGAGAGAGAAGATAAAGAATTTATAACCTGATATTTGTAGGAGACAGAACAAGAAACATGAAGGCAAAGTGACAATTGACACCCTGTAATAAGGCAATCCGAGCATTTGTTCCTCGCTACGGTGTCACACCTGAGCGAAGGGTGACACGTGTTATTGATGGGGACAGATGAATCAGCAGATGGTAGATAAATGTCACCAGGAGATTTCTAAAACCAGGAACGTGATGTATATTCCTATTCTTAACTAGAATACAGACTGCTAGCTCTGCAGTCCACAAAACAGAGAAGTTACAACCAATATATAAGGCCTATGTTCAGTCATATTATCTCATTTTGTATAGTAATCCTAAATTTTACCCAATATGACATCTTGGCATCTAGGGGAGTCAGAATTAGAACAACTGTAGAGGGGCATTTGGGAATACCAGGAGACACTCAAGGAAGGTAGATGTTGGAGGACATTCGTTGATATATATATATATATGAGGAGACAGTAGGTGGTTGGTATTATGAGAAAAATCACCAAAGGAGAGACATGATAAGACATTTATTAAAGGTGAGGTGAGGCAAAAGGAAGACGAAGTTGATCTAAATTGACGAGAGCATCTTGGTTAGGAGAAGACATTAGGTGACCCTCAGTAAGTAGAACACAATAGAATACTGAGGAGGTGATGTTCAATGAGATACAAAGTGAGGTGAAAGTTAGAAGACCATGGGTGTGAGACGATTAGAAAGCATAGTCAAGGACTACGAGGACATCTTTATTTAGGAGGAACTGTGGAGATATGCATATGAGTGGTTATGAGGAGCAGGAAGGACTTGAGAAGACAATCTCAGTTGAGGAGGGGGGTTACTCAGTGAAGAACGACCTAGAAGACACTCTGTAAGACTGGATTTATTCACTGATGCAGTGATGGGGATATAAATAAAAGAGCTAAATGTGGGCAAAGGGGTTAAGAGACACTTAGAGAAGATGGATTGTAATAATACACTCAACCAAAGGAGTGGTGAGTAGACTTATTCAGAGATGGGAATTGGGAACATACGCTGTTGTATGGCTGGGAAGGCGACTGAGGAGACACTCAGAGACAGGGAAGGGTGTTGAGGAGGTGCACGTTAATATGAAGAAGGTTAAGTAATCATACTCAATGATGGAAAAGGAGGCTTAGGAGACCCTCATTCATTTGAAAGTGATCTGAGGAGATTTACTTGAGTGGGGAAAGGGTTAATGTCACACAATACAATAACAAAGGAAAAAATTCACGTATTGTCTTACGATGGTGGGGTCTATCAGGCAAGCGAAGTCTTTAGACATATGACTATACAATATGAGACACTGGATATTAGATGACAACAAGATGTGTGGCCATAAATCAGATCGCTGATAAAGGATATTAAAAATGAAAGGTAAAAAAGCACAAAGTTTATTACCATGTGAATATTACTTGGCTAAATTGATTATATTTTTAGGCTGATGCCCGTTCCACACCCCCGAATCAGCAATTATTCATCCAACCTTCTTATGAATCATTAATTCCATCATTAAAGGCAAATTAAGAGTTTAGTCAGACGAAGTAGCAAAAAAAAAGTCCAATGTAGATAAAAACATAAACGTTAGACTGTAATTCTGTCTCCACCATGATCGGTCCCCTCTAGGACTGAGCTCAGACAGCCTAGATTATTGTTATAGCTATAGATAAGCATTAACATAAAGGACAAGCAATAACATGGATGTCAAACAATGGTTTCCTAAGTCTGTAGATCATCGTTCATGTTCCACCGGTAGCTCCTTGTGACCTTGGACGTGAAAAATACCCAGTATAAACTCTATAGTAGAGGCATAATGACTGATGTTCTTCTGTAAGGAGTCGTATGACATGGAATAATGGCCGTAGATGTGGGATTCAATTGTAGAAGTAGGAAAAGTAGGATTCAACAACAGAAATATGAGGGTTTAGATTAGGGGATCGGAATTACAGTGATGGGATGCTAAAAAAATCGAAGATGTGACGGTTCGTTCCATTAAGTCAGATCCCAGAATTGGACATTCTTGGAACCACCTGTTTTGAGCTTCCACAATGCCCCATATATATGGAACCAGGATGGAGAACTTGGATGAACATCAAATATGATATTTAGGACTATCAGGTGTAGACACATAGGATCCATAGATACAAACAAAAAGTATGATATACTTGGATGGAAAGTACAGAATATACATGGTTAGGTTTAGAAGTGTAGGATGAAGGGATCGAGTTCAGAGATGTACATGAGTTCTGGGGTAGGATCTGGTCTTGTAGTCTAGTCTGTACATATTAACTTAGCGATGAAGGAACGAATGGGCCAGTACACGGGTAGGATATCTAAGTTGGATACGAAAGGTTCATTGGAAGAGTCAGGGTCAAGAAGTGTAGGGTTAGAGAAGTACTCAACATACAGAAGATGAACCCAGTGCTAGCTCCCGATATTGAGGAGACACATTATTATCCAGTCCCATAGACCCCAGTTACGCTTCCCTCACCTATGTGCGGGCATAGATTACATACCTGGATGCACAGAGTGGCAGTGCGCTCCTTCCTCCGCTCCGGCTGCTTCTGATTCTCTGCAAGGAAAGAAGGGAGGGAGCATAGGATGCTGTGCTGCTGTAACCCATTCAATGCCACAGGGCTATACGACTGCTGGCAAACAAGCAGCATGCAAAAAGACCCCCGCTGGACTATTATATTATAAACTATATATTAAATCCCTGATGAAGCAATTACGCTGAACGTTTTAACCCCCAGTGAGCAGCAGACAGAATTACATCTTGTCAATCATGAACACGCCATGAACACTTGAGACGCCTGGAGACCCAAACAGAAGCCAGGACATTATGGAGAAACTATCAATGGGGCCTCCAGGAGACGAAATCAAATTGGCGTACATAATAATATCAGGGCATGGCGCCAGAAAAAGGCTAACGTGGTAGAGTGGAATGCCTCTCCCAGCCACTAAAGGGTTAATCTTGCACATATAAATCCCCTCTATTTAATCCCTGGTAATCCACATGTCAGGCAGTGTATTCCCCTCTGGACAGATGTGCGACATTTACTAAGTGTCCTTGCTTAACATCATTTAGTGGTAAACCTCCCCCAGTACCTCCGGCGAACCCATGACATTAAATACATTCTTGGCGTTCAAGAATGTATTTAATATGGAAAATACTGGGATGGCAGAGCTGCCGGCCTGGGGTAGATCCAAAAATGAAGCATCCACGCATGAATATGTAATGTTTAATAATGTAAGCATCCTCATAGTGTCAACCTATGAACATGTAATACTGGAACCAGGCGTCTGGGGTATTAGGGTATTAATGAGCCAATGAGTAATTTGTCATTTCTTGGATATATTAGAAGTGCTGCTCTTTATGTCAGTAATTGCGGTACTAGTATGGGCCTCCGATTATTTCACGGATCTTGTGCTACGTTCTGCCTCCAAACCCTCCTCTGTAAAACCCATAGAATCTCTTCATCTAGTCTGAGACCAATAGGCAGAACAATAAAGTTATCTATGATTGATGAAGCCGTCTCTGAAATAATTAAGGGGCAACAAAACCTCCACTTTCGGAGCATTTGTGCCCCAATTCCATCCTATTGTCTGTCTGTCTGTCTATCTATCTATCTATCTATCTATCTATCTATCTATCTATCTATCTATCTATCTATCTATCTATCTATCTATCTATCTATCTATCTGTCTCATATCTATCTATCTATCTATCTATCTATCTATCTATCTATCTATCTATCTATCTATCTATCTATCTATCTATCTATCTATCTATCTATCTATCGATCGATCTATCTGTCTCATATCTATCTATCTATCTATCTATCTATCTATCTATCTATCTATCTATCTATCTATCTATCTATCTATCTATCTATCTGTCTCATATCTATCTATCTATCTATCTATCTATCTATCTATCTATCTATCTATCTATCTATCTATCTATCTATCTATCTATCTATCTATCTATCTCATATCTATCTATCTCATATCTATCTATCTATCTATCTATCTATCTATCTATCTATCTATCTATCTATCTATCTATCTATCTATCTATCTATCTATCTATCTATCTATCTATCTATCTATCTATCTCACCACACAGATTAAGAATAGACATAATACCCATTTAAAAAAATATAACGTATAACATTTAGGAGACAATATACAATAGAAAGGAGAATTTAGCCCAGAGACCTTGAAATCTAAAGTTTTATAGGTAAAATGGAAAGCCTAAGCAAGTCCTAGTATTTGCCCACAGATTAGGTGTAGGAGGTTTTATGTATATGCAAAGAACTATTTCTTCTGGTGGGAGTGAGGAAGAAAGTTCCAGAGCAGCAGGAGAGAAAATCTAAACACATCAGAAAATAAAAGGCAGAAGTCAAATAGAAGACAATCATCTTACACGGTGTAGGAGGAATTTCATCACCTTATATATATTTTTTACGAATTAAAAGTAAATACTTAAACATACTCCTCTTTATCTAACCATGTTTTCATTTTCTGATTTTTTTATTCTTTGTTCTTTACATGATTATGGTCACAGCCATCTTGCCTGAGGTAAGTCCCAGAGAATTACTGTACTACATGCAGAAAATTACTCATTGACTAAGAGAGTGTAGTGAGCATGCTTTGTGGCCTGTGCAGAGAGAGGGAGGAGGGAGGAGGAGGATGTGCGCTGTGTCCATCACCTATGGTGAGAGATGAGATCCTGTGTCATCTGCCTCCAGGTTACCTTGTTACCTTTCATTGTAATTCGGTCTTTTAATGATAATTAGATGACTGCTGCCCCTGCCCCCAGTGTACGCAGCACATGCTGAAAAGTAACAGGATGTGTCAGCTTATTATGATAGCTCAGTGGCTAGTGTCAAAACAGCAACTTTTCAGGATTTCTTTTAATATAGATAGTGACACCAAAAATGTGAAAAAGCACCACCAAAAATTATTGCAAATTTTTTTTTTAATTATGTAAAATGATGAATGAAACAATAAGACCACGATTCCCTTTAACTAAAGTTCTGGACTTCCCCATGTAACCATGCCCAGCCAAAGAGGACTATCCTTGTTTTAATTACTTAATACTAGAAGTGCCCCCAGTAGTTGAACCGATTCCTTCTGGACTGAGCTGGACTGTCCCCCACCTTCCCCTTCTCATCAGGATACATTATCTCTGAACACATACAAAACGCAACGGCTTGTGAACATTGCAGATAACACACATTATCCTCAGCCGGTTCCCCTAGAGACTCTGCTATGCTCGACGTTCAGCTGCATGTGTTGTGTGTGGAGCATGCGGCATCTACAGAGGTATAAAATTTGCACGGGGGCTTTTGTTAATATTGTCTCCCCCCCCCACCAACCATCTGCCCTTAGCAGTTGTGTGCCATCAGCAGCGGGACTTCATCTCGGGCACTATGGCACCCAGGAGTTATGCCATGAAGATGAGATGTGTGTAAACTGTAATTACTCCTGAGTAGAAATTTCATCTCATATACAGAGGTCTCCCCGCTAATTTTGCTCCTTATGATTAAAGTCTATTGTTTTTCGGGACGAGCGTGATGCCGCAGTCAGAAAGCTGGAAGGTGGTGGTGGGTGGGAGGGTGGGGGGTAATAGGCAGGAATACAATATACATGTGATTATGTCTGACATGTGGATGACTAACGTAGACACACATATCTTCCATCGTTTTCTTTGTGGGTGTCCTTCTAACACCCCCATTGGATAATCCTCCCTTTATGACCAATCTTGTCATTGTTATTTGTGTTTAAACAGATGTAGCAGAGCTGAATCAGCAACCCAACTCTGCTCTCAGTGTAATGCATTAGGTTTACGTATATAATCCTGTGTACAACTACTGATTTCACATTGAGTTGTTCGAAATGACAAACTCGGTTCTGCTACATCTCTGTTTATGTACGTGAGCTCTGCAATGGTCATATTTGGCTGTTCTGTTCTATATATAAATGTGAGCCTGGCAAGGTGGAGGGTGAGGGGGGATAAGGAACTAAGGTTGGCGTACTGTTGTCATGGCAGCCAAAGTTCAAGGACATTTATAAAGGGCATTACTAAACCTTCAATTTTTGTTTATTTGTAAGAAAAGAGGAGGCGTCTGAGGGATAATAATGAGATGGAGAAGACGGAAACAAGGAAGAATGTGTCTACTGTGGAGGATGGAATGGAGAAGACAGATACGAAGGACGCACAGGACATGCTTATTACAGAGAGGTGACACTGGCGACATCATGAAGAGTATTAGCAAGAATCAGACATGGGTCATGTATAAAACGTGTTGCTGCCATGTTAAATTTGGTATAGGTCCAGGAGCAGGTCAAGGTATCTTGGTGCCAAGGGTAAAGGTTTCAGCATGCCCCCCGCCACCCTCTGTCTCTGAATTTCTGCATGATAGCCGATGGATAGGCAATCATTCCCTATCAATCCCTAGTATTCATATACCCGACCTGCCCCACATCCCCATCCTATATAATTCCCAAAATAATCCATTCAAGTTTTTTCATGATTGGACTAATATTAATATGGGCATTAAAGGGTTAGGTCATAGGACCTTTACCAACCACTAGAGTCATGATACACTTGGCTTGGGTTAAGAAATTGCATTTGAGGAGCATTTGTCACTTGCACTAGGGGGCTGCTGGCCTCCTCTGGCCATGGGCCATCAGGCACTGCCCTAATGTCCGAATGGTCATCCTGCCGAAAATTAGATGCCAGCTTTCTTCTCCTTTGAAGGACCTTGACACGGGACATAGCCTTAAAATGTTCTTCATAAGGGGCAATATATAAAAATAATGCAGATTTTAAGGTTATGCATGTTACCAGAATATCAGGAGAATAAAATATCTTATTCCCCTACATCTGTGATGGTCCAGGAGATGGGACCTGACTAGTGTTCGGGGTCACAACTCTGAAGAATTGACCATGTATTCATTGCCGCGTGTCCATTGAAAAAAAATGTGAGTTAAAGGAACACTCCAGGGAAAACTGATACACTGTGTTATGTCTAATGCAGGGCTTGAGGGGGCGGAGCATGACAAAAGGATTCTTTCTTTGGTGTTTTTGGAATCCCTGTGTTATGCACCGCCCCTTCAGGTCCGATCAGTTTTTCCTAGAGTGTTTCTTTAAGGAAACCTGTCAGTAAGACACATAATCGGTGAGACATTTTGACACATCTGAATGACATGTGGAAAAATCCTACAAGCAGGAAACTTGTTTATAGGCAGCAATATGTAAGCAATGAATGAAACTGTGGAGGAGAAAGACGAACAGATGGGAAAAGCAGAACTTGGAAAGACAACAGAGAGAGAGAGATAAGATGAAATCTGTTTTATGAATGTTTCTTGGTAAAGTTTTGTACACTGTGTCCTGGACTCTGCGCAGCGCGGATAAATAGCTGGCACGCCACACTTTAGATAAAACAGTAAAAAAAGCAACAAAAAGACCGAGAATCATCCAACAACTGGAAAGGATCTGAAAGTCGATCATCATACCGTGCACAGAGCAGTCAGCATGAATACCGTCAAGGGTTAAAACGAATGTAAGTAAAACAGAGGTAATGACCATAGTGACCAATCAGATAAGAGCTCTCAGTTATCGAAGGCCGATGAGAAGAAGAAAGCAGCCACCTGATTGGTTGCTTCTGATATCTCCTCATTTGCACTGGTTTTTACGAACCTTTCCCCTTTCCAGAGCCATTAATTTTGTCCATGCCAGATTAGCGCTGAAAATGAAAGCAGACCTATGCAAGTAAAATCAAAATGTCTATGCTATGATGTGATGTTTGTAGTTACAGGCCCACAGCCTGAGGCTGCACTACTGAGAGATTTTGATGACATGCCCCCCTTCTGCTGTCAGATGCAGAGTTGTCATGGTGATCTTGTGGGGTCTAAATCACCAAATATAATATCTACATTCGAGGACTTTCACTAAGAGAATTATGAACTATGAGTACATGAATAATAATGAGTCGGGTTCTCCAGGCAGCCACTGGTGGCGAAACGTACGCGTGCAGATTTCTAGTCTAAACTTAAAGAGTCTCTGGCACCACATTATAACTGGCCTATATTGTACATGATGGGATCGGCGCTGTAGTGTTTTTTATTTAGAAAAACTATCATTTTTGACGGAGTTATGACCTATATTCTCTTTATGCTAATGAGTTTCTCAATGGACAACTGGGCGTGTTTTACTATATGGCCAAGTGGGCGTTGTACAGAGGAGTGTATGACGCTGACCAATCAGTGACCAATCAGTGACCAATCAGCGTCATACACTTCTCTCCATTCATTTACACTGCAGACAGCGATATAGCTATATCGCTATGTGTCGCCACATACACACACTATAACGCTACTCCTGTGTCATGACAATGAATATACATTACCTCCAGCCGGGACGGGATGTGTATTCATTCTCCTGAACACTTCTGTAGCGTCTGTGTGATTTACAGCACAGCACAGCGAGATCTCACTGTAAATGACAGCTTACAGCGTAATCTTGCGAGACTACGCCTGCTGTGCTGTAAATCACAGAGACGCTACAGAAGTGGTCAGGAGAATGAATACACATCCCGTCCCGGCTGGAGGTAATGTATATTCATTGTCATGACACATGAGTAGCGTTATAGTGTGTTTATGTGACTGCACATAGCGATATAGCTATATCGCTATCTGCAGTGTAAATGAATGGAGAGAAGTGTATGACGCTGATTGGTCACTGATTGGTCAGCGTCATACACTCCTCTGTACAACGCCCACTTTTTCATATAGTAAAAGACGCCCAGTTGTCCATTGAGAATCTCATTAGCATAAAGCTAATATAGGTCATAACCCAGTCAAAAATGATCGTTTTTCTAAAGAAAAAACACTGCTGTAATCTACATTACAGCGTCGATCACATCATGTACAATATAGGGCACTTATAATGTGGTGACAGAGACTCTTTAATCCCATGCCAGTGGGAGGTGTAGAGCATTTCGCAGTAAGGTTGATATGGATTGCGTATACAGTTTAACACAATATTGGTTGTCGACACTGTTTTCTATGCATACAACATGGTAGAGAATTCCGTTCCAAGATAACTGTAATAGGCCTGTACATGTGGACCTCTTCTGCGGAGCACCAATGCTGATGAGAGATGAGCTGCTCACAGAGAGGCGGCCTTCCAGCTTACTATGCCACCCCCAGCTGTTCTGGAAGACAGAAGCAATGGACAGCCCCCCTGCAGTCTCCATGCCTAGTGTTCTATAAGAGCCAATCAGATGTCTCACCCACACCTGCTCCCTGTCCCCTCTCACAGCATGAAGTCTTACAGACAAAGTAAAAGAAACTGCAGCTGCATCCCCCTCACTTACTTCTATTTACTGTTTTACAGCAGATGGATTTTTGGGTCTGCAACTAGGGAAAACGGGACTGCCAGCTACTGGAAGGTGAAGAAGATGCCACTTTTCCTTAATATGTTGAATTACAAAGTTTCATGCATTCACATGTTCTACTGTTTTATCAAAATAGACTAATAACAATAGGTTTACCTTCAAGAGGACCTGTCACCTCTCCCCACATGCCTATTTTAGTAAATTATGGTATTTCCCATAAAACAACAATTCTGGGGCATCTTATTTTTAGAATTCTATGTTGTGCCGTTCCTCTGTTATTACTCCTAGAAATGTATGAATAAATTGACAACTGGGTGTTACCAGTTAGGGGTGTGTCCCTACACAGACTGACAATGTCCAATCAGTGCTGACAGAGTGAGACTGTGTAGGGACACGACCCTTTGATAAGGGAAATTGTATCACCCAGTTGTTAATTTATTCATACATTTCTAGGAGGAATAACAGAGGAACGGCACAATACAGAGTTCTAAGAGAATAACTTCCAGAATTGTTATTTCATGGAGAATACAAGTATTTGCTAAAATAGACAAATCAGGAGAGGTGACAGGTCCTTTTTAAGCGCTAGTGATGTCTAGTCTTTTGTTGTGGCAAATAAGAGTAGTGGGCTCTTTATAATCTCTATGTATGGAATCAATTTGTGTCCAATAAGTTCTTTGTAGTTTCCACATTGCACTGTGAGATCAAAAGCAAAAAAGACACCAGTAGGAAAAATGACCTGGTAGAATCATCTAAAACAAGATATAAATCAGGGAACAGCAGTGAATTGCGACAAGAGGTGTGAGTCGAGAAATGTAAATGTCTCATACATGGATAATTCCATTCCGGTGTAGTGCACCCGACTGTTAAATAAATAGTTGCGTTCAATCGAATGAAATCCTGCCAAACGGCTAATGGATGTAGCAAGAATGGAAAAGGTACACAAGTAAAACGTGTTATAAAACAGGTGCAAACCACAGAGCCGTGACAAATATATGAGCGGTTCACTGACGCTGCTGAATACCGCCTCACATTCTGGTATGTACTTACCAACATCGCAATTACACAGACTGTAATTAAAACAAGGAACAATCACAACATCATGTAAACATCTATACTATTACCAAGGCACCGGAGTAAAGCGGACTATACGGCAGAACTCCCGCTTTATCGTGGATTTCATACATTGCATCTCCCAATGAAGTAGAATTCTATTGGTCCATCTATGGAATGTCCAACATCATGAGAACAGGGGTCTCTTAAAATTTGCTGTTGCGGCCATAAGAGGGAGGGGCAGCAGGAGAAAGATAGCCATGCAGGGACATGGCTTTCTCCATTGGGCGTTATCGAGGCTGAGTGTAACGATATGATGGGGTAATGGGATTTATGACATTTCCTACACTATTAGACATTTATGGCATATCCTATGGACTACCCACTATGTGACATTTACAACATATTGTATGGATCCCCACCTATCAGACATTTATGGCATATCCTATGGACCTCCAGGAATCCGGCACCAGCCTGCTTCCAGCAATCCGGCACCAGTCTACTACCAAGGTACCACGTGCCTGTCTATGCCTAGCTTCTGTTTCACCAGCCGCTTCTCCACCGGTATCACCTCAAGAGGTAGCGACCTGGCAGTCTCCCAGCAGCCAAGACCAGATCCTTGTAGAGAGGTTAAGGGGTGAAGACCGGGGAGGCTGCTTAGACAACGCCTTTAGAGGTGGCCCTATGTCAATCCGGCGGAGTAGCCCAGTGGGTTCACAAACCTGCTGGTCGTTACATAATGATATCCTACTGACTCCAATCTATCAGACCTTTTTGGAATATCCTATGGACCTTCACCTATCACACTTTTAATGACATCCTACAGACTCCCATCTATCAGACATTTATGGCATATCCTATGGACTTCCACCTACAACACCTTTATATCATAGCCTACAAATTTACCATAAAGTAATGCCCCTTTATAAGTGTATTTCCAGAGATTTCTACAAAAACTGAGCACTGTCCATGTCACAGGGTGAAAAATGAAACTGTTATATAAGTTTGTGAAAAAATTTCATGTCATGTTTTTAATACATGCAGTTATTTCCTAGGCTACCAGCAATAATGATTCCCATTAAAACGCAAATTTGAGGAGAAGCTAGCTACTTCCTCCCTCACTTATGTCACAATAAAACTACTGTTCCCAAAATTAATTATTTATCAATAAAATAAAAATCTGACCTTATAATTCAAAATTTAGAGCAAAGCCCTCTGACCCACACATCACTAATGGTCAAAAACATTTGGTCACCGATTTCATAACCATACTCTACGAATTTTCTATTCATGATTATCTGGTCTTCTTGTCCTTAAATAGTCAGTGAGATAACCTTAACTACCCCCTTGGGTGACGGACGGACTTGGCACTCATAAGCAAATATAGCGCTTCCAAAGGTCCATGTGACAAAGTAACCGAAAAAAAAGACCAAAGTCCATCTTGTTCAATTTACTATTCTGCAGTGTTGATCCAAATGAGGGCAAAACAACCCCCCATGAGACAGGAACCATTTTTTTGGGGCATATACAAATTGCTAAGGAAATCATTGAAGATATCATACTAGTATATATTAGGGAAAAAAATGTAACACAAGGTCTGGACTCTAATCACTTTACCACATAAAACAAATTAACCAAGTTCTCATAATGTCCTAAAACCCCTACCCAGCAGATGTTGGACTGCCACCTCAAGGACTTTCTACAGCAAGGTCATAGGGATGGACTACGAAGACATTTTGAGTAAATCAGCTCTATTGATAAAGTAATAGATAACAACTATTTAAAGCGTAGATAAGCGTCCTGCATCTTCGGCTTTGACCGGCGATCCCCGTTAGGCTGAAGTCGGCTCACATAGAACGTCTGATGAGGAACGCCGATCACCTTCGTTTCAGCAACAATGGGGGTCTCTGGACCCAGACCCTCACCAGTCCAAACTTCAGATATGTCTCTACGACATATCTAAAGTTTGATGAAAGTGCAGCTAGGTCTCATGCACACGAACCGTAGCTGTGTGCGCTGTCCATAATTACGGCACGGACAGTCCAAGGAGTGTCATCCGCGGGCCGTCCACAATCACGGACCGTACACACACAAGATGTGCATTGATTTCAAGTTTGGACTGAATTGTGGTCCGTAAAATGACATGTCCTATTTTATTTTGTGGTCTGGGCTCTGGGCAATGCACGGACCGTGGAAACCACAGTCGTGTGCATTGGCCCATAGGATATAATGTGCCCTATACTATCCGGAATTGCAGATAGTATAGGGCACATTATATCCTATGGACCAATGCACACAACTGTAGTTCCCACGTATGCGGATGCAAATCCACGGTCGTGTGCATGGGCCCATAGTCTATAAAGTTATCTATGTGTTTGGTGCCCTTAGGGGTAGATTAGGGATTTAGAAGATCTTTTTTTTCTTGCAGAATGTAGACTTCTTTATGATTGGGGAGGTCTGAGCTCCTTTGTAGTGAGCACATATTTTCCTGATAATGGCTGCAGTATTTCGTTTTATTTTTTGCAACAATTTGCATTTGTGACAAGTATTATAAATGGCCTGCATATTGCATCCCTATAACAGGCCCTAGAGGGTTTACGACTGCTTGTGGGAATAGAGAGATATAATGGTATAATTTCAGCATGCTCTTGCTTTTGAGGCGATACTAAGACGGGAACCATATTGCAGGAGAGTAAAGTTATTTTTCAAGTGAAAAGTAAACTAATAAAAGGTGTAATGCAAGAGACTGAAAGAAGACAGATGGAGAAACACAAGTACCAAAGGATGAGAGGTTTCTTGTAAAGGAGCTTGGCAGCTTGTGGCTCGTTGTGTAGATAAGTGACATATTTATCCTATAAGAGTAGGATCAGACCGCTAAAGGATTGATTAATAACCTGATCGGGTCTGAGGCAGTAATCATGGCCGTCAACAGGCTTGAACAGCTGGGAGGGTTCTTATCATAATCTATAAATCATAGTGTTCTGGAAGAGAGGGTTTGAGAGTATGGAGAAGAGAAAACATATTATAGAGCGGCGGAATCTGGTCTGTGGAATAATGAATAGTGAAAGGAATAATGAAAGGAATGCAAAAATGGAAAAACATTGTAAAAAAGGACCAATATGGATATTTGGAAAAGAGATGGTATGGGTGTAGCAGTAAATCATACCTAGAAATGGATATAGGTCAGGGAATGAGTCATGTCAAGTAAGGAGCAAGAATGGTTAAGAGCAATGGTCTCCAACCTGCGGCTCTACAGCTGCTGTAAAACTCCAACTCCCAGCATGCCCTGAGAGTTGGAGTTCCACAACAGCTGGATAGCCACAGGTGGAGACCACTGGATTAGAGCGTCAAAAGGACATCTGAGCACCGGGAAGTAATAGACTTAATAGGCAATTTAATGTTTAAAGGGGTATTTCCAGAATGGCCAGAGGTCACCAACCTGTGGTTCTCCAACTTTGTGGAACTCCAACTCCCAGCCTCAGGCTATCAAGGCATGCTGGTAGTTGGAGTTTTACAATATCTATAGAGGCAGAGGTTGGTAATTATTGTCCATACTGGGAATATCCCTTTGGATGGAGACTCTGGATATTGAAATATTTCAGATACCGGACAGTGAACCTAGATGTTGGTTATCATTCTACTATAAGTTTGGTTGTTACCTTGATATCCTGGATGTCACTTCAATAGTCTTGATGTGGATCAATAGTGTTCCAGGTCTTAAAAGAACATTTGAAGAAGAATGTGGATAAAGGGTCACTAATCTAAATCCAATAATGTCTATCAGGCGAGTATTCAACCAGACGACTTTATGTCAACTATGGAGCAAGTGTTCTTTATCTTTAGACTACTCATTATCTACCAATATTCACACCTAACATCTCCAATCCCTTCACAGCTTTAAAGGTGCTTTTACACGGGCCAATAATCGGGCAAACCAACGTTTATTTGAACGGTCGTTCTTGATCATTGCCCTGTCAAACAGGGCAACGATCAGCCGAGGAACGTTCATCAGCTGATTGTGTCGTGTATGCAGCAGAAAATATTATCGTTGTATGGGGACGAACGATCGTAGTAACAATCGAGGGTTTGAGAGTACATAACCAAGCATTGCTCCTTGTGAAAGGATCAAACGTGTGCCGATCAAGGAGCTGTCTTATTGATCGGCGCTGGTTGTATTGGCCGGTGTAAAAGGACCCAAAGTCACATACATAGTCAGAGGCATAACTTGAAGCTCCAGGGACCTAATACTAAATCTTTAATAGGGCCCCACACCTACTATGTGCCATTTATAATACTACCCCACATACCATGTGCTCATATATAATATTTTGGCACGTTAAAGGCCCTTTTACACGGGCCAATTATCGGGCAAACGAACATTCATAGAACGCTCGTTGCCGATAATTGCCCAACAGGGCATCGTATCGTTTTAAAAAAGTGAAATATTATCGTTGTCGGCTGCGCATCTCCCTGTGTAAACAGGAGACGCCCTGCCGACATGATAATAATGTATGGGGACGAGTGATCGGAGTAACGAGCGCTCATCCCCATCCATAGCTCATTGTGAAAGAAGCAAACGAGCGCCGATCAATGAGCTGTCTCGTTGATTGGCGCTTGTTTACATGGCCCAGGAAGAGCTGTGTAAGAGGACCTTTAGTCACCAGTGCCCAAAATGTGACTGCTATCTATGCACCCCTATGGTGTTTTACAGTTGAACGGATCAGATAGTGACATCAGGATGCGTGGGATGCTTTATTTATCCGACAAAGAAGCAGTAGCCGGGAGGAACACCACAACTAAATTGATTTAACTCCGTCTGTTACTAATTGGCTATTAAACAAGGTCACTCTGCATCTACCCTCAGCATAGGTCAGAGTAGAAATAATTAGCGCAGGAGGTTGGTGAATGTGTGAGATTGAATTGCTTTGATTGCTTCTACGTGGAAATTTGCACTATGTCCTGATTGCTGTAGGACATGTTGACTTATCAGGTAAGAATGTGTTTATCTTGCTGTATAAAAATACACGTTGCATAGATACAGACTTAACAACATGAATGTTATCTCCGGGGGCTTGTTACTAGTAGGCTGGAATGTCATTGTAACAGGGGTCAATAGTGGTTTCACCATCGCAAACATGTATCCAGAACTATCCATACCCTTGGTATAAAGGCTATGTACACCTTTGAAATCGTTGTTTTTGTTTTTTTATGAAAATGTGTATCAGTGTGTTTTGTGCAAATTTCTAAATACTTTTTATTAAAAATCTTGTGAACTTAGATGTGATCGGTAACAGCTCACGTGACTCGCTGTCACTGAATCCGTCAGTCCCGCTGACCTGACGGATGCAGGTTTCAGCACTAGATACAGCTGCTCTTTATACAGGATATAAAGCAGCTGTATCTCAAAAAGTTGAAGAAAACACACCGATACACATTTTTATAAAAAAAAAATCCCAAAGGGGTACATAGGCTTTAATTTAAAATCGGTTAAAGTGTTCATGTGACATGTCTGAAGTTTTCTGAAAGTTTAGTTACCCTTTAAAAGTTTTATTTGGTATTTCAATAGGTGCCTAATCTTTTTCTGTAGCACCAAAATGAGAATTTTTCCATAAAATGGCATTTCTATTGTGGTTCCATCAGTGATAATACCTAACCGTGGTGGCAAGTGTGCTAGCAATCATAACTGTCCTAACATCATACAGAACAAAAAAAATGTAAAACAAAAAAGTTTAAGAAAAGTGAACTAGGATGGAAAGTCTCTTTGGCATTTATGTTAACCTTGATGCCACATCCAAAAGAAGAATATGGACTAGAATATTATACATGAGGAAGGAAGGAAGGAAAGAAAGAAAGAAAGAAAGAAAGAAAGGAAAGAAAGAAAGAAAGGAAGAAAGAAAGAAAGAAAGAAAGAAGAAAGAAAGAAAGAAAGAAAGAAAGAAAGAAAGAAAGAAAGAAAGAAAGAAAGAAAGAAAGAAAGAAAGAAAGAAAGAAAGAAAGAAAGAAACGGCAGGGACAGAAGGAAGGATTTTGGAAGGAAGGATGGAAAAACTTTGGAAGGAAGAAATTACTTTGGAAGAAAGAACCTGGGAATAAAGGATGAAAATACTTTTGAAGGAAGGACCTAGGAACAAAGGAAAAAAAGAAGGAAGGAAGGACTTTGAAAGAAAGGATCTTGTAATAAAGGATGGACAGACAAAGGAAGGAAGGAAGGAAGGAAGGAAGGAAGGAAGGAACGAACGAACGAACGAACGAACGAACGAACGAACGAACGAAGGACTTGGGAAGAAAGGACCTAGGAATAAAGGATGCCAGGCGAAGGGAGGAAGGATGGAAGGAAGGACTTTAAAAGGAAGGATCCAGGAATAAAGGATGGACAGAGGAAGGAAGGACCTAGGAATAAAGGATGGACAGACGAAGAAAGGAAGGAACGAACGAACGAACGAACGAACGAACGAACGAGGGAAGGAAGGAAGGACTTTGGAAGGAAGGACCTAGGAATGAAGAGTGGAAGGGCTTTAGAAGAAAGGAAGGCCTTTGGAAGAAGTGACCTAGGAATGAAGGATGGGAGGACCTTGAAAGGAAGGAAGAACTTTATAATAGAAGGTCAAACCAAGGAAAAACTGAATTTGGAAGGAAAAATAGGTTTTGGAAGGAAAGACTTGGAAGAAAGGAAGCAATGAAAAGAGTACATATTGACTTTGGAAGAAAGCACTTTGCATCACTTAGGGCTAATGTGCCTTCTCCAGCAGTCAAGATGCCTTGAGGGGTTTAAATGATGTGTTATCCAAGCAGCATCATCATTGTTTCAAATGATTTAAGAAGCAAAAATCACCCAAAATCTCATAATGATACATGGATGTGGACAGCATGTGGACAGCATGCTCTGTAACTATGTGTATCCTGACCAGATACTTCTTTGTTGAACTGTGAAGTCTGACTTAGGCCTCCTTCACATCTGCGTTGGGATCCCGTTCTTTCGTTCCGTCTGAGCTTTCCGTCAGAATGGGACCTTGAGCAGACACAAACTGACACAGACAGAAACCAGACGTTTCCGTTTCCATCACCATTCATTTCAGGTTGACTACGCTATTGCTTCCGGCAAAACCACGGGTCCGGTGCACAACAGAGACAAATGGAAACCATGGGCACCGGATCCGTCACCATTGAAATCAATGGTGATGGAAACGGAAACCTCTGGTTTGTGTCAGTTTGTGACTGTTCAGAGTCCCGTTCTGACGGAAAGCTCAGACGGAATGTCAGAACGGGACCCCAACGCAGATGTGAACGAGTCCTTATTCAATGCACCTTGAGTCAAAGCATCCGTTTTTCAATCTATTTTTACTCTAGTTTTAAATCCAATAAAATCTATAGATCTCTTTTTTAAAATGAGTTCTAAAACTCTATTCAGAAACAATAGGGGGGGGGGCAGACAACTGAAATCAAATTACACAATTTACAATGTCATTAAAATTTAAATCAACATTTAAATTGTGACAATTTATGGTCAACATATGGTAACGTGTATCTGGTCAGCATATGGTAACGTGTATCTGGTCAGCATATGGTAACGTGTATCTGGTCAGCATATGGTACCGTGTATCTGGTCAGCACATGGTAACGTGTATCTGGTCAGCACATGGTAACGTGTATCTGGTCAGCATATGGTACCGTGTATCTGGTCAGCATATGGTACCGTGTATCTGGTCAGCATATGGTGACGTGTATCTGGTCAGCATATGGTGACGTGTATCTGGTCAGCATATGGATACGTGTATCTGGTCAGCATATGGTACCGTGTATCTGGTCAGCATATGGTACCGTGTATCTGGTCAGCACATGGTAACGTGTATCTGGTCAGCACATGGTAACGTGTATCTGGTCAGCACATGGTAACGTGTATCTGGTCAGCATATGGTACCGTGTATCTGGTCAGCATATGGTACCGTGTATCTGGTCAGCATATGGTGACGTGTATCTGGTCAGCATATGGTGACGTGTATCTGGTCAGCATATGGATACGTGTATCTGGTCAGCATATGGTACCGTGTATCTGGTCAGCATATGGATACGTGTATCTGGTCAGCATATGGTGACGTGTATCTGGTCAGCATATGGTGAGGTGTATCTGGTCAGCATATGGTAACGTGTATCTGGTAAGCATATGGTGACGTGTATCTGGTCAGCATATGGTAACGTGTATCTGGTCAGCATATGGTAACGTGTATCTGGTCAGCATATGGTACCGTGTATCTGGTCAGCATATGGTGACGTGTATCTGGTCAGCATATGGTGACGTGTATCTGGTCAGCATATGGATACGTGTATCTGGTCAGCATATGGTACCGTGTATCTGGTCAGCATATGGATACGTGTATCTGGTCAGCATATGGTAACGTGTATCTGGTCAGCATATGGTGACGTGTATCTGGTCAGCATATGGTGACGTGTATCTGGTCAGCATATGGTGACGTGTATCTGGTCAGCATATGGTGACGTGTATCTGGTCAGCATATGGTGAGGTGTATCTGGTCAGCATATGGTAACGTGTATCTGGTAAGCATATGGTGACGTGTATCTGGTCAGCATATGGATACGTGTATCTGGTCAGCATATGGTGACGTGTATCTGGTCAGCATACGGTGACGTGTATCTGGTCAGCATACGGTGACGTGTATCTGGTCAGCATACGGTAACGTGTATCTGGTCAGCATATGGTAACGTGTATCTGGTCAGCATATGGTGACGTGTATCTTATGTAAATATTATCTCTGTGCCTCGTATTATTAGTGGTGTAATGTTCCAGACTCTAAGATAAAAACATGTTCACCCTAAGCCACTGAAGTATTAAGTACAGAGAATTAGGTCATAGCGCTGCTGACGGCCGATATGATTACAGTGTAAATGGTGATCTGATTATAATTTATTGATATGGAAGCTGCTCTGAGATTATTTCTGTGTTGAATGGATACCCTTTATCATGTTGTTTACTCGTTTTTAACTATATTATGTTTGTATTCATGGAGAACAGTCTGCAGATACAGGGAGATTATTTATATCCATAGGGGTAAGTCCACAATCAGCAGAATTTTTCAGCAAATCTGCGACGAATTCGTTGCAAAATTCACGTGTTACATCCGGATTTAGTCTCTCACTTCTACGCAGGATCATGTATTGTGAATCCGCACCGGAAATCTGCAGCAATTTCACCACGTCTGAACATGACCTTAGTGTTACTCGCGCATGACCTCAATGTTTCCTTATGAGTAAAAGAACTATTGCGATTGTCATGCAACTTTTTCCCGCATAGGTAAACATTGAGGTCACGAGCAGGTAATACTGCAATTCTTCCGCCACTCACTGGCTACTAAATATTTCTGTTGGTCTTTATATTTGAGATGTATAATTTATGACTGAATGAGGGCTACAGGGTACAAAAAAATATTCTGGAAATAGTGATAAAATTGCATCCGGTATCTCTGTATCTTTAGAGCAACAAAAATATCTGGTCCAGGAGTTATATGGTTAATATCTGCCCTAATAATAAAAAAATACATGTGCTCAATAATTTTGCTGATCTCTTAAAACACACTTGGTTAAGCAGCAGCTTGTGCTCTAGAGCAGCTTTTCCTACTGGAAGGTGGAACAGGAAGTTATTCATATTCAGCCATTTTGCAAACTATGGGAAGCTGTTTCGGTCACCCAGTCACTCGCTGACATACACACATACTGTAGATTTTCTCTCATCCCTTTACCCCCTGTCTAGTCTCTATGTCTGTCAATCTTGAGTATGTTACACCCATAGCCACACCCTATGTACCTTCTTTGTCAGTAAATGAGAAGATAGCACATCTGGGCTGAGATAGGAATGCCCACATAACAAGACTACATATTATACTAGTAATTCAAACTGGTCTTTTTAGAGTTTCCATCAATTTCAACGAAGGTCACAGTCTAATGGAAAACAACCATATACTGTTTGCAATATACTGGACAAACACTTTAAAGTGCAATTCGAGGCAGAACCTTTAGGATTCTGTATAAAAAAAGGTAAAAACACTACCTGACCTTTTCAGATTTTTCTAGCGTTTAATTTTCAAGGCCGCCATAGAGCAGACACTATATTAAATTCAGTGTAAAACTATAGGAATAGGATGGGGGAGCAGGGACCTTGCATTACTACAAAGCCTGAGTTGGTGACTGTGTGACTAAGTTATGGCCCCATCATCCTAAAATGGCTGCTGTAACATAGCTTTTTCCTGAGGAAGCATCTTATGCAACTAGTAAATAGCATTTATTCTTCAAGTACAAGTATAAATGCCTTACAAAAAAACAAAAACGGTGCATAAAATCAATCCAACCAGCCACTAACCTAACCCACATTATAAGAGTGTTCTTCTATTTTCCTACCTCATACCATCTATAAAGAGGACCTGTCAGATCTCCTGACATGGATGTTTTAGTAAATACTTGTATTCCCCACAATATAACGTTTTTAAAGCATAATTTCTAAGAGCTATGTGTTGTACCTCTGTTATTCCTCCTAGAAATTGATAAATAAATAGACTGACCGTTACCAGTTTGGGGTGTGTTACTACACAATCTGATACTATCTAATCACTACTGACTTTAATGGGACACGCCTCTTTCAAAGTAGAACGATAACACCCAGTTGTCAATTTATTCATACAGTTCTAGTAGGATTAACAGAGGAACAGCACAATGCAAAGTTTTAAGTAAAGATGTTCCAAAATTGTTATTTCATGAGAAATACAAATATTTACTAAAACGGACATGCCAGAAGAGCTGACTTTTTTTAATAGTAAATAATCCAGCTGCTGTCAGCCATCTTGTTTGTGGAAATCACTGTCCGCATGGAGTATCTCTGGTAACTACAGACATCACATAGTAGTGTGTCCACATAGATTATTCTAAATTGTGAGCTTAGGTCTAGGGCATAGGAAAAGGCACAAGAGAGGCTGCAGACTGTGCCCTATGCAGCAGCATGTATGTCACAGGCAGTGTACAAACTCCAGCCCACTGCAGGGAATAGAAGAGATGACAGGTTGGCAATAGCCTTGCTTCATCTACAGGAAATAGGAAGCAGCTTGGAGGAGATTCAGTGAAAACAGCAGAATACACAAGGCTATGCAGATTTGTGGTTGTCACCCAGTGCATTTCTGCGCTATGATATGGCCCAGGTACATTCTGCCTGATATTTTATTATTAAGAAACCTAAAGAAACTGCAGTGACTTCAGACATGACGACAGGTATTATTTCACTTGGGCAACTATGATTTTCACTGGAGTTTCCCTTTAAAAGTTTGAAATCAAGATGCCTCAATATGTAGCATGCATGTGATGATCTCAGTGTCATGATTACTGCTATAACTCATGACCCTGAGATTGTAGAGTTCGTTCAGTTGAGGACTAAACCCCATGGCCCATTTATCTTTTACCTCCCCCTCCCCTTATGGCCACCATCAAAACCCCACCAAAATGTACCTATCCCATAAAACACAGACACGTTGGGTTGGATAAATCTTGGCCACAGCAGCCATTTTTATTAACAAACATAAATAACAATAAACAAATTAGCATATAAAAATGAACATGGAAAGGAAGTCCTTGGATCTACAAAATCTGGCCCCCAACAATTTGTCCATCTGCATATTTGCCCCCAGCCGTCTCCCACCAGCTCAGGGGCACTGTTATAACTGCAGTTGGCTGTCCTTAAATGCCACCACTCCCCGGGACACCACCCAGCAGGAGCCCAAATTGAGCCAGACCACAGATCAATTCTATAATACGGGAGGGGCCATACCCACGATGAATCCCCCCCCCCCCACACACAATTTACCACCAATTCCAAAGACCCCCAATCTGCCAATAGTCTGCCGTGACTCTGCTCCAACTGTCCCCTCAGCGTCCCTGCATCTGTGAAAAAAGAAAAGAAAGAACGAGCAACACAGCGAAAAAAGAAAAAAAAACAACAAGCAGCTCAACAACACTCCCCCAAACTACAAAAATTAAGGGAGGGCGGGCGGGAACTTACTACGATGTTTCAGCCGTTAATGGCGCTAACTTCCCCTGCCTCCCCTTTTATCCCCATTGCCTCGCCCTGTTAACCCCCTCCCATTCCTGCCTCCTCCTCCTCCCCTATATTTTCTTAACCCTTTCCTACCCCTGGTCATGCTGGCCTTCCCTAAGTCCTTTGGCCTATGTCCGGCCTGTACTTGACTACTTGTAGTAAATTGTTTTATTAGTAACAATTCTCCTTTATAGGTGGCCCTTTCACTTGATGCAAGCTCCAGGGTAGCTTTTACTATGTCACATTTTAAGGATATGAGCTAAATTGACAAATTGAATATGCCAATTAATAGCGGCAGACTGCTGTGGGACTCGCTAAGTTTGGATTGCGATATTTGTTATGCAGTAGGGTCGCCTTTGCTGGGGTCAAAGAACACTGTGTCTGTAGCAACATCTTGAATCAGGTTTCACAGCAGGAACACAGTTTTGAAGCGACTCACGGTCAATTTTATTAACGGTGGCAAATATGAAAAATAACAGCAAAATAAATCCTTTCCTGTCCGGCGCCTATTATACCATATACGTCCCTGTCTGATCTCGGCTAGTTTACAAAACACAAGCGCTAGCAACCGTTAAGACTAGGGCTTTACAGCAATACGAAGTTGCACCCAAATCACGGGAGAATCTTGATCATGACGCAACTTCATTTGTTCCCTATAGATAAGAATGTAACAATTGACCTTCGTAACTATCTAGACCACTAGTGATTCTAGATCCAAAGAGGCAGAGAACAAACAACTTTTATGACTCCGCCCACTACCGTATATTAAGGGATAAACTCTTTTGGTGACATGCAAATATGTTTTGTGAATGGGGTTGTGTTTTTTGGACAATCCTTTTTGTTCCAAAGGTTTCACGATTAGTTGATCACAGGGTGTCCTGCTTCTAGAATCCTTAGCAGTCAGCTAATCTGTAGTGGAACCTGGCAGCAAGTGTTTATTTTCCCTGCAGCGCCACCACAGGCAGAATAAAGCATTACACAGTTGCCATTGAAATCAATGGGTTGTCCATTGAATGCATGAAAATGGTGGGTCCTCCAGAGTGAGCGATGCTCTTTGTCTCTGCTGTCCACTGTGGTTTATAGATGAGGGTCCCGTACAGCGGTCCCCATTCTCTGTATTAACTCAAAATTGACTAGTATTTGAAAATGGATTTTGTAGATAAGAAAATTAATTTAAAGACGGACACTCACACATAGTACCAGTACAGTCTTAGCATCAGTCAAATCATCCAAATTATGTATTTATCTTTGGCTAAGCCTGTAACAAACCCCCTCCACACCATAAAGTCACCCACCTTCACCCTCTCTTGTACTAATAACCTAGTACTATACGGGGAGTCACAAGTCGGTGTGTAATAAAGACATATTACAGTCTATCAAGAAACTGTCACTATGTATAGGTTACTATATCAATGATCGATTAAGACAAATCACTCCTTTAATCCTGCTGACAGCTCCGATCATGATGAATGATCGTATACAATGTTCTACAAAATGTTTCCTATGTCCGAAATGTCATATTGATTTTTTTTTTTAATGTTAGATTCTCCCTTAATGTTGGGAGTATCAATAATTCAAAGTAGTGAGTGAAACCATCACTTCCCTACCCTGCCATTCCTTGAGATGACCACCCAAAATTGCAAAAAAATGGTTTTCTAGTGGGGTGGTTCTCAAAGAAGTAGGCTAGTATACATAGTTTATAATGGAACTGAAAATCTGGTATGGATAAAGGGGTGGTCTTCTCAAAGAGGTGGTCTTTTGAAGAGGTTCCACTTAATATATATTGCACGTAGATACTGTTTAATGTAAACCCCTTCGCGCACCCGGACACGGCGGGTGATGTTTGGAGCGCACTCACGAGCTGAGCACGCTCCATATGCTGCGGGCGTCGGCTGTATTTTACAGCGGACAGCCGGAACTAACAGCCAGGAGCAGCGATCGCGCTTTTCCTGGCTGTTTAACTCCTCAAATGCTGCTGTCAATCGCGACCGCAGCATCTGAAGCGTTGAAAAGAGGGGACGGGCCCCTACGACAGCTCATCGCCCCCCGCAGTGAGATTGGGGGGTGACGACGGTTGTTATAGCAGCCTAGGGGCCTAATGAAGGCCCCCAGGACTGCCTTCACTCTGCCTCTTAACAGCACGGCTTAACAGAAGCCTGTAAAAATGACGATATACTGCAATACGTTCGTTCAAGTCCTCTAGGGGGGTAATAAAGTGTGTAAAAAAAGTGAAAAAAAGTTTTTAGTAGTGAGAAAAAATAAATAAATATTAAAAGTTAAATAAAAAACCTTTTCCCATTTTCCCCCTAAAGTAATGTACAAAATAAAAAAAGTAAACAAAATTGGTATCGCTGCGTCCGT
The DNA here is from genome assembly GCF_050947455.1 of Rhinoderma darwinii. NCBI lineage: Eukaryota > Metazoa > Chordata > Amphibia > Anura > Rhinodermatidae > Rhinoderma > Rhinoderma darwinii. Next base: position 106,890,973 of record NC_134694.1, on the reverse strand, counting down.
AAAAGTCTGAACTATTACAATATAGCATTATTTAACGCGCAAGTTGAACGCCGTAAAAAATAAAAATGTAAAACACCAAAATCGCTGTTTTTTGGTCAACTTAGCTCTAAACTCTAAAAATGTTTTAATAAAAAGTGATCAAAAAGTTATACGTACCAAAATGTTACCGATAAAACCTACAGCTCGTCCCACAAAAAATAAGCCCTCACATCGCTCAATCGGTGAGAAAATAAAAAAATTATGGCTCTCAGAATGTGGCAACATTTTTATTTATTTTTTAAAGGACGGGTGTCGCGAAAAATATTTTTTTTATGTTAATTTGATTTTAGTGTTTTATTAAAATAAATTTTATTTACTTTAATGTTTGTGTTTTACTTTTTTTTTTTTCTAACTTTTACTTCTCTATGGGGGCTGCCATTATTTTTTTCATCTCTGTATGTATCGATTAACGACACATACAGAGATGGAATACGGCACATACATCCCCATAGAGAATGCGAATGGGAGCCGTTCCATTCACTAAGGTGTACGCGTCTGTGTGGGAACGGCGCATGCGCCGCTCCCACACAGTCCAAATCGAAGGTCTTCGGCCGAGCGACATCCGGCGCCATTTTCTTGTGGACCGGAAGCCGCGGCCGGACAGTAAGATGACTACTTTCGGTCGCGGCTCCCGGACATGTGATTAGAAGCAAGAACTAGGAGCGGACGGACCGGAGGGAGCGGCGGCGGCAGGAGCAGGTAAGTTATGTTTGTGTATGTTCGTGTTTTAGGCCTCATGCACACGACCGTAAAAACACCCGTTATTACGGGTCGTAATTACGACCCGTAATAACGGGCTCATAGACTTCTATTGGCCGCGGGTACCTTCCCGTTTTCTTACGGGAAGGTGCCCGTGCCGTTGAAAAAGATAGAACATGTCCTATTTCAGGCCGTAATAATGGCACGGACAGCCCATAGAAGTCTATGGAGCTCCTGTAATGACGGGTGGCTACGTGTGTGCACCCGTCATTACGGAAGCGTTGCTAGGCGATGTCGGTAAATAGTCACTGTCCAGAGTGCTAAAAGAGTTAACTGATCGGCAGTAACTCTTTCTGCACCCTGGACAGTGAATTCCAATCAGAATATACAGCAACCTGTAAAAAAAAAAGACGTTCATACTTACCGAGAACTTCCTGCTTCCTCCAGTCCAGTCTCCCGGCCGTTGCCTTGGTGACGCGTCCCTCTCGACATCCGGCCCGACTTCCCTGGATGACATTTCAGCCCATGTGACCGCTGCAGCCAATCACAGGCTGCAGCGGTCACATGGACTGCCGCGTCATCCAGGGATGTCGGGCTGGATGTGAAGAGAGGGAAGCGTCACCAAGACAACGGCCGGTAAGTATGAATTTCTTTAACTTTTATTACAGAAAGGGCTGTCCCTTCTCTCTATCCTGCACTGATAGAGAGAAGGGCTGCCGATTAGTGCGGTGTAATTTTGCAGCCAAAAACGTGCCCGTAAATACGGGTGACACCGGGCCCGTATTTACAGGCACGGGCCCGTAAATACTGGTGCAAAACGGGTCGAATACGTGTGACACCGGACCCGTATTTACGCCAGTATTTACGGGTGGGGAAAAAATACGGTCGTGTGCATGAGGCCTTACTGTGTGATTAGCACTGTATGTAAGCCTACTACACTGTGTATTCGCTCAAAAAATGGCGGCACACAGTGTAGGAGGTTTGAACATTCAATCCCCTCCTTTCTCCTGGCACTAGCCAGGATAAGGGAGGGGGGATTCTGTGAGCTCACTAGAGCGAGTGTGTCTTCTCCAATTTTGCAGCATAAAGCAATGTGGTTGCTTTACCACATGCCAATGCCGCAATTTTGGGAATTGCTCCCTGTAGTGACCAGCACAGGGAAATGTTATAAATTAGAATCTAAAATTTCTAGCGACACATTCCCTTTAACAAAAAGTTTTTATGAATAAAAGTAGTAAAATATAAAAAAAACTATATAAATTTGATATTACCTTAATCGTATTGAGCCACAGAATAAAGATAAGTTGTCGTTTTTACTGCATGGTGAAAGCCGTAAAAAGTAAACCCCCCAAAAAATTTCGAGTCAGTTTTTTCCGACTTCAGCCTGCAAATAATTTTTTTGCCGTTTCCCAGTACATTATGTGCAACTACAAATAGCACCAAAAGAAACTTCAACCCCTCCCGCGAAAAAATAAGCCCTCACACCGCTCTATTGACCGAAAAATAAAAAAGTTATGGCTCTTGGAATGCGGGGAGTGAAAAACGAAAATTAAAAATCAAAAAATGGCTTCGTCCCGAAGGAGTTAAATTCATGCAGCATAGAGAATCCCCACTCCCAGCTATACGTTGACAACATACAAGGCCTTTAAGTTCTTCAACGGCATGAGGGCTATGGATTGGCAATCTTTGACTGACAGGACATGCTGTGCCGCATAGTCATATAACAGTTAAGTAGGCACTGATTGGCATTGACAAGCTTCTGGCTGGCATAGGACGCCGAAACTTGTAGATCCAGAATAAGTGAAGAGCTACATGTTGACCTGGCTTGCTGAAGGTTCTCTCCCCCCGATCCAGCACTCTTTCTCTTCTCCTTTGGTCCATTACCCTTCGTTTTTCCGTCTTTATATCACAAATTCTCGTCTCGTTGGCTTCTCTATGCACCGCACTCCCTGCCTGGCTGCTCTGAATCATTTGTAAGTGTTCAGCACCTGCTGGATAAACTCCCAGTTCTCATCAAGGACTGGACTCTAGCCAGCGGCTGACAAAACACACATCTCGGGATGCCGCGTGACCATTGTTCATAGGAGCTCTGCTGTGACCGGCCATGTTTTAGGACACATACAGGAAAACAATAATGCAAAGGAGCACGCAGCTGACTCCTGGGCTGGAAAATGTATTACAATCCCACTGCTAACACATCGTGTCGCTCATCACAATCTGTCAGAGGCAACTTGTGGACTCCTGGGCTCCAAACATTCGGTCTAAATATAAAATGCAGGAATCAAATGGATGTTAAATATACAGACAGGAGAGGAAGATGACCTACATGTACCCACTGAATCACTTCCCCGAGAGTCTTATTCTACAGCTCGGGCACATTTATCAAAACACCTTCTAATTCACTATCACTACACCTTCCCTGACGCTCTGCTATTCCTGTACTGACCCAAATACAACCATGTCTCCAGAACTCCAGTGCGTCAATGGGCAAGTCAACAATTTAGGCTATATGTAAAGGACCTAGGCAAAACATTAAATGGGAATCTCGCTCTATCCTTTTGGAAAGAGTGAAAATTGGCTCAGAAAAAAACCATGATTTAGGTAAAATATGAAAATTGTACCGCTACAATATAATACAACAGTAGCGCCAAGAGATATATAAAAACTGGTGCAAAAGAAAAGTAGAGTAGTTGCCCATGGCAACCAATCAGGCTGCTGCTTTCATTTTCCCAATGGCCTCTGAAAAATGAGAGGTGGTATCTGATTGGTTGCCGTGGGCAGCTACTCCATTTTTCAGTTTTTATACGTCCTGTCAAGTGATCCTATCTTTCCACGGATCAGAGAATCGGGTCAGTTTTCACGGACCCGATTCACCCGCTAAAGTGAATGGGTCTGTGAAGACTATCAGGTGCCACTTGAATGCCATTAAAACGGGCACGCATGGGACGTTTTTTCATACTGATGACCAATCTACAAGATTGGTCATCATTATTTGATCGTGGGGGTTTGACACCCAGACCCCACACTTATCAGCTGCTTCGGCTTCCTCCAGGCACCGGATGTCCATGCCGGAAGCAGATAGCTCTGGTCACAGTATATCGGCCGAGCTGCAGTACTGTATTCAAGTGAATAGGAGCAGAGTTGCAGTTCTGCAGCACGGCCGCTATGCAGTGTACGGAGTCATCTACTTCCGGCACTGAATCCTGCATAACAACCTGTCAGACCCCCACCAATTATATACTGATGGCAAATCCTGTGGATAGGTCATCAGTATGAAAAAACATCCCGTGCTCGGACAACCCCTAAGGACATGGAGACGTCTTATGCTCCATCTTTAGGGTATGTTCACACGACAACGCTAAATACGTCTGAAATTACAGAGCTGTTTTCAGGAGAAAACATCTCCTGAATTTCAGACGTTTTTGCATGTACTCGCGTTTTTCGCCGCGTCTTTTACGAACGTAATTGGAGCTGTTCTTCATTGGAGTCAATGAAAAACGGCTCCAATTACGACCCAAGAAGTGTCCTGCACTTCTTTGCCGCGGACGTAATTTTACACGCCGTCTTTTGACAGCGACGCGTAAAATGACAGCTCGTCTGTACAGAACATCGTAAGACCCATTGCAAGCAATGGCCAGATGTTTGCCGACGTATTGGAGCCGTCTTTTCAGGCGTAATTCGAGGCGTAAAACGCCTCCATTACGTCTGAAAAGAGGTCGTGTACACATACCCTTATTATACTCACTTACATTGTATTTAGGGCTGTTGTGTGACGGCCGTTTTTTAATGGCTGTCAGATGGCTGCATTACAATCAATGCACTTCTATGGGGCTATTCAGACGGCCATGTTTTTAACGGACCGTGTGAATGGCCCGTAAAAAATAGGACTTGTCCTATTTTTGCCCTTTTTCGCGGATCACTCAATAGACTCAAGTCTATGAAGGATCTGTAAACTGAGGTCCCGCACGGCTTCAAATCGGCCGTGAAAAACTGACATTTTTCACAGCCGATTTGATACCCGTTCATGTGAATAAGGCCTTATACTTTACTGACCCTACATAACTCTGTTGAGAAGTATCTTGTTCTACTTTTCCTTCACTAAACGTCTTCATCTTAGGTTAGGTCTACACAACAGAATTTATTATGGTAACCGTATCACTGCACAGTTGTCAAGTTATATTCTGTGGAGCAAACTAGACAGATGCCACATGATTGTTGGATAGGGATACAGCCATTTTGGCCCCCGGTCAGATGTTACAGCGATGACGACATCTGACTTCAAATGATGATGTCGTCATACGCGACTGTGAAGCCATTTGGTGCAGGTGATTATTTAATTTGGAAAATAAATAAGAATCACGTGAAATAGCAAGCTACAATTTTGCAGTTGAGACTCTCAATGTTTGTGTGTGGCCCTAGGCTTAGGAAAGAGGAGGACCGCCGCACCCAGGCACCCCTCTCTGAGCAGTTTAAGAGAGAACATTCAAATTTAATTTGATAAAATAAAATTAAATGATAGGATCTCAATATGACTCACATGTGAGAATATATAATACCTATAAAATTATATTATTATATTTATATCATATTGTTTTAACCACTAAACCAACCTATATCTCAAGGGATATTAGATATTAATTCATAACCACCCAAGACCAATATGGGTATTAATATTAACCCCTTCACCGCCCTAGATCACCAGGTATTAACTTCTAAGCCGCCATTAACCTCCGAGGGATATTACTGGAATACTATTACTAACCCCTAAACTGCCCTATATAAAAATGTCTGATGTACTACATGTAGAAAGTTGGCAAGATTAGTATAATTGGGGTAGAGGGAGGGTAATTTTGGCATCTCTGGACACCAATGCATTTAGAAACTCCCCCTTAAAAATCCAGAATTTTTCACTTTGGTGTAATGAACATTAGCAAGCTATGTCATTATGCCTCCCTGTTGCCCAATATGATGGTGGAACTTATGTGCCCCCCAAACAAATGGGGTCAGTTGTGTCTTTAGTGTGTGCCACCCCTTCAGCTATGCCAGTTACCCAACACACACAATGCTAGCCTAACATCTTGATATTCCTGTACTGATAACATTTCACCGCTATCCTCTGCTATTCCGTGATATGACCTCGTACTACTCTGGAAGAAACCTGCTAATGAAATAAGTGTCAATTACATGCTAATTAAGAACACTTCATTAAAAGTGTTACAACATCTTCATTTACTTCTCCCTGCGCAGCAAGTCTAGTGGAAGGCATGGTTCCTAGAGGTTTATCTGGAAAAGTCCTAAAGGACATTTCCTCTTAGAGGTTTTGGACTTGAGAATGATTTATTCCAGTAAGTGATGACTAATCTTGCTGGTAAGGGATATATATATATTTCCTGCTATGTGACACTTGGCTGTTCTACCCTTCGTCCTCAGCCTCCTTTGCTATCCAACATCTTTTCATGTTCTTTTATTCAACCCTCGTCTCTCTCTGCTGATTTTTATTTTCTTAAAAGCCTGTGAAAGCTTTAATGGAACAATATATCAGTCAGAGAGCGAGAGAGGACGGGACAGAGCAAGGGGGGGGGGGGTGGTGAGGGGTAAAAAAGATATAATGAGGATGAGAATTAACAGTCTAGAAAACGAGAGTATTAGTGGGTGGAAAAGAATGAGATTGGAGAGAAAGGAAATCAAGAAGAAGGGAGAGAAGCCATAACGCATGAAGAAAAGGATAAAGGAAAAATTAGGAACCTAACAAGGGACGAAGAGGGGGTGCATACGCACACATATGACATTGTGCAGGGTAGAGGAGAGGGTACGAGAGGTGGCGGTGGTGGTATTGATGTGTCCATGGAGAATATACGACCATCTAAGAGTGAAAGGTTGGAAGATTAGGGGTCCCCTTACACAGCCCGACATGGGCCGTGTAAACGAGCGCCGATCAATGAGACAGTTCGTTGATCGGCGGTCGTTTGCTCCTTTCACAACGAGCTATGTTTGGGGTCGAGCGATCGTTACTACGATCGCTCGTCCTCATACATTTCTATCATATCGGCAGCACATATCTTTGTTTACACAGGGAGATGTGCTGCCGGCAACAATAATATTTTCTTCTGCATAAATGTTGCGATCAGCTTATGATCGAGCGTTTGTTTGTTCATCGGTTGATCGTTGCCTTGTTTACACAGGGCAATGATCGGGAATGAGTGTTCACATGAATACTCGATAATCGGCCGGTGTAAAAAGGCAAGACACAGAATAGGTAGACGATAGAGGAAATAAAAGTGAAGGAGAGAGAGGCAAGAAGAGCCAGGATGACTATAGAGAAGAAAAGCAGATGGGGAAAATAAGCAACAAGACGGATTCTTGAAAAACATTTCCATGTAAACAGTATTTTTGTACAGGGATGATATCAAGATAGGGCAATGCTTCTCAAACTGTGAGGCGGGCATCATCAATGAGGCGGCCCCTAGTTGTTGGTGAGGCAGTTTTTACTAAAGTTTTCATAAGCTGCACATGCCTTTTTTTGTCTGTAGTAATCTCTAGTTTAGCCACATCTTTGACTTCTACTTTAATGATATATGGGTTTAGGAGGCAAATAAAGGTGACGAGCAACGTTTTTCATTTTGGCATGGACATCAACCACTGGTGGTGGGGCCCAGGCATCACCTTGTTCAGGCTGGGGAGGCCCCAGTAGAGAAAGGTTGGGAAGCCCTGACATTAAGAGCAAGTAAGAAAAAAAAAATGGTCATGATCCAGATTCTAGTCCCAATCAGGGTCCCTGAAGACTACAAATAGAGAGGAGATGTAAAGTGACAATTATAAATTGGGAAAATATCGGGAAGGGCATAGATATGACAAACGTAATGAACATGTATGGGAGGTGAGAGAGGAACGGAGGTCTGGATGGAATCGACTAAAGAGGTGGACAATCCCATCTCAAATGCCCTTTTTGAAACACTTAACTAATTGCTTCATTCTCCTCCTGAATGACTTGACCCTGAAATGTATCCATAGTAAAGAATACAGAACTCGATTGATTTTTTTACAGGCAGGCTATTATTCTCTTTTTTCCCAGGAGGAACATGAACATAAAATGGTCCAGGATGCTGCTGCAATCAGCTGAGTGATTATGGTGGTCTCACAATATGACCAGCTGATGGTTGAATGGCAGGACCTCTACTTATTATTAAAGGGAACGACTGGTAAAAACGTAAGTTTCTTTATTATAATTATTCTGTCTTTTAGAATCTCAAAAATGTTTTTTTTTATCATCAAAATTGCAAAACAAACATAAACATTTTCAGACTGTTGCCTAGCAACAGATCGGGGGGGGGGGTAAGAGGTGACAACGTGGATGTGCTTAGATCTTTGAAACCAACATTGTCACCCAGCAATCTGATTGAGTGCTTATGGACACATACGATTGAGAGCTACAAGCACTTCCACCCCTTGACTGCTGGAGTGACGATGGACACTAGGTAGAGATGAAAGTAACTTAGGGGTCAGTATATTTTTCTATAGAATGGGTGGAGACTGGGTGGCAATATTTTTTTTAAATAAAAAGATTTAGACAAGGTCAGGGAGAGGATTAGAGGTGAAAAATGTCCTGGCAAGCATGGCTATAAGTATGATGATGATCGGGTATGCCTGTCTATTGATGACCCTAGGGAAGGTCAGCATGAAGAATTTGGGAAACAAGACTGACCCCAGACAAACTAGAGCTGCGGAGACTAAATAAAAATGGTAAAATTGATAGATATGCAAGGCGAGGGTAATGTTGGGGGGTGAATTATTAAACAATAATTGTATAAAGAGATGAAGGAGGACGAGGAGAGTATTAGAGAGGGACAGTATTCAGCGTACGTTCCTCTATGTGGGAGATAGAGAAGCTTCCTCTCTCTCACTAATTGGATCCTTTATCTCCAGCTAGTTTCTTATTTTCTGCTATATATTTCTGACTGGAGCCTTGCTGGCATCTCTGTGTGTCTGTATCTTTATTCTTCATACTTCTCTCCTCGTTGTCATTGTTTCCCCTTCCTTTCGCACTAAGTCAGACCGATTCTCAATTTCCTTCTTTCCTTCCATTGTAGGATTAAAACTTCTAAAGGTTACATGGTCCACGTTTCTTAGGAACTACTGCTTTATGGTACGTGGTGACCATGAGAGTAAAATGTTGGTGGCCAATGTTAAGTAGAACGGGTAAGTAACCTGTGCGTCTTCAGCTGTCAAATAGTCCATTATGCTGGAAAGTGTATATCACAAATTTGCCTAAACCTGGTCAACGGTCCTGTTTCGGGATACTGCATTGGAATATGCTTCTGAAAGATCTATTGCATCTTGTCATTCAAGAACTTCTAGCCAGATACAAAGTTTGTCTTCTAAAGCTTACCCGATACCTACGATGTGATAGAGCCTTTCTAGACCCTCAACGGTCTTTCTTGGCACAAATTAATGTTAAATTGAGCTTGGCACTCTTCGCCACCCAGCAATGGGGGTATGGAGCTATCCAAGCGCACAACCCTCAAATGGGTTGCTACTCAAGCAAGAGTGGTGGAGGTATAAATGCACAATTAGGCCATTTCCTAATAATAGTGGATATGCTGGTTGTCATCCAGCTTTCTGTCGAACAACTATTACTAAGAGAAAGCGGAACAGATTTCGGAAGACCTTGAGGACTACTCAAGGATTAATATGTATGTTGATTTCTTTTATATTAGGTGTAACTTTTCTTTAACCATGACAAGTTATCTAAACTACTACTACCACTCTCAGCATGTACTACTAGCTTTTAGCACTGCAGGACGTTCTGGGACATAGGTACCACAATGGCTCATATGCCACTGGTTGTTTTTACCTTTAGGCCATTTTTTGTTAACTATTCTCTAAGGTCTTGCCCCAATTCCTGTATTTCCTTATTATTTTTAGGATCCGACTTTCTGCCTTCAATCAAATCCTGTTCTGCTTTTCATTTAGATTCTTTCTTTCATTCTCTTCTATCTTTCATTCTCTTTATGTCTTCTCTCCCTTTGTTCTCATCTCCAGGCTCTTATTCTTTTTCCCGGCTGCTGGTTCTGGCGTTCTGGGGTCTCGGTCGCTTCCAGATTCCCGGGAGGATGAGAAAGTCGAGTGATTTTAGTTTGACATTGTCATTAATTAACTTTCTGTGTTAGTTCTGTACTCTGTACACGCTGTATAAAATGAGTATTCCTCCTGATAATAATGCAGTTCGTTCCAGCTAATATAACAGGGGCACAGTACAAACAATGTCTTCCACTTCTCCGAGGGGATCTAAACCTGAATCTGGATGGTGTCACTGCAGCCGATCAATGATCTATTTATATACGCTGAGTGCATTCATTCAAGATATAGATTCTGTATATCTATTGTACGTGCCTCTACATTCTTACACATGGGAAGACAATGACAGGCTTCAACAGTCGCTTTGATTAAAATGATATAAATAAGTCTAGTTTAATAAAACATAGGAGGATCACAAATAAATTCCATTTAACCCTTCACCTGACTGGCATTGTTAAAGCAATTAAAGAGGAATAACCCCCAAGGTTGAGTTCACATTAGCTGGTAGTGGTGTGGTGATCCTATTATACCAGGGTCACCATTGAATCCAATAGTTCAATTATTTTACTGAAAAATAGACAAAATTCTTCTGGAGTTATATGTTTTGGGGCAGGTTTGATAGTAGTGGTATATGGGTAGATTAGGCTCAATTGTAGGGGTATATGGGGAGTTCAGGCTCAATGGTAGGGGTATATGGGTGTTTCAGGCTCAATGATAGGGGTATATAGGCAGTTCATGCTCAATGGTAGGGGTAAATGGGCAGTTCAGGCTCAATGGTATGGATATATGTGTAGTTCAGGCTCAATGGTAGGGGTATATGGGCAGTTCAGGCTCAGTGGTAGGGGTATATGGGCAGTTCAGGCTCAATGGTAGGAGTATATGGGCAATTCTGACTCAATAGTAAGGGTATATGGGTAGTTCAGGCTCAATGGTAAGGGTATATGGGTAGTTCAGGCTCAATGGTAAGGGTATATGGGTAGTTCAGGCTCAATGGTAGGGGTATATGGGCGGTTTAGGCTCAATGATAGGGGTACATGGGCACTTCACGCTCAATGGTAGGGGTATATGGGCTGTTCAGGATCAATGGTAGGGGTATATAGGCAGTTCAGGCTAATTGTAGGGGTATATAGGCAGTTCAGGCTAATTGTAGGGGTATATAGGCAGTTCAGGCTCAAAAGTAGGGATATATAGGCAGGCCTCCATACCACTTCATCATTGTCACTGATTTATTTCTTGAGCCTTGACCTACAAACTGCACATAACATAGGCAGGAATCTTTACATTTTCTTCTCTACATGGCCGGCTTATAGGGGGGACAAAATTAGGAAATGCCACGTGGCTACCACCGCCATCTTCAGGATGTTTCATAGCAGGGTTTAACTACCAGTCTCTTAACTTGGCTTGGACCTGAGCACTGTTATCTAGCCCTGTTACTTACACAGTGTATGGTGGCATTGTTTGGGGACTGTATGGCACTATTTGTGCACTCAATGGTAGCTATTAGAAAGACACTTTTGTGACGGTGCTACTGTCTGTAATTTATTCTGGCTGTATAATGTTCATCTTCCACCTGTAGCCTGATTTTCCTGAGATAGTCTCCCTCCCTTCCAAAGCAAGGAGGGGGTCCGTACACAATGTTTTGCCCAGAGGTATTCACAGACCTTGATCCGTCCTTGATGCTGTATATGTCAATAGACGCGCTTTAATAAGAAGCAGTTCTACGAAATGTTCCTAGATCTGTTTCTGGGAAAGAAACACGTTACCAATCTATAAAAACCTACAGCAGAGAAATGCACCATGTTGTGAACATACCCAAAGTTATATGGATTTTTTTTTTCAAATTTAAGGTTTTATTGATTTTATCAAAATAAGGATATAACAGACAATCAGGCGAGAATCACCTGACACAACATTATATATAACAGCAGTATAGTAGATCTTCAAACACTTAGCACGGTATGGGAGGGGGTAAGGAAAAGTGAGAGGGAAGGAAGAAAGGGTACACAGCATTGCATTGCACTATATTTCTGAAAGACTATTCAATCAGAGTCTAAAGGTACATACCGAACAGGTGGCAGTGAAAGATGGACCTTCATATCATGGGGCAATCGAGAAAGGAGGAGATTCCCGGAGAAGAGATCGTGGTTATGGACGACCTTGCTAGAAGACCCCATCCAAATCAAACAGGAAGTGTCAAGTCACTAAAAGATTGTGTTGGAACTCAACCCAAGCGTCCCAAGTATGAACAAACTTTTCCCTTAGGTCAGAAGTGTGTGCTATAACGTCTTCCATTCTTTAAAGTTGTAAAACCTCTGTGTACCACTCCTCTATTGTAGGAGGTTCCAGGCCCTTCCATCGTCTTGGGATAAAAAAATTTAACGCTTGGAGGAGGAAACCTGCCAAGGACCTTTTGTATTTAGAGAAACCTGTATGTATCATAAAAAGAAGGAAGGCCTCTTGCGTATTTGGTATAGAGATACCAGTTATTTTGGTGGGTAACAAAAGGGCCCTAGACCAGAAGTTTTTTATTGGGGGCAATCCCACCACATGTGCCATCGTCCCCTCTCCCATTTCGCACCTCCAGCAGCCGTCAGGGACATTGGGATAACAGCGATGCATCAAAGCCGGAACCCTGTACCGCGGTGAGATAATTTTGAATGAGGTTTCCTTTGTTTTAATGGCTATAAGGCCTTTGTGAGCAAATCGAAAGCACTGCAGCCATTGGTCCTCATCAAAAGATTTATCCAATTCGTTCTCCCAAGCCTTACAATACGGAGGTAACGTATACGTGGAGTTCTCCAGTAGGAGAGTATAAAGCATGGACACTGTGTGGGAGGGCGGGGACGACGCCAGACAGAGCTGCTCGATTTCTGAGAGATCTCTATGTGTGTGGTTTAACCGAGTTGTAAAAATGCGTAAACTGAGCATAGTCATATGGTGGTCTTGGTAAGCCTCCTTCCTCCGGGATCAAAGACCGTAGGGGGGCTAAGGTATTACCCGATAAAACTTGTGGGAAATGCTAAAGGGGCAAATTTTGTCCTCCCCAGAAAACGATTGGAGGAGAGTCCTGGAGGGAAATCAGGATTGTCAGTCACCGGGAGCATAGGGACGTTCAGATCTAGTAAAGTATCTGTCCGGTTTGCATATTTCAAAGTTAGGAGAGTGTGGTATGAACTAAACCACAAGGATTGCAAGGAGAGGTCAGCCAATTTTCTGGACCATGGGAGTGTGGACAGAGCCTTGGGGCATATTGTTTGTGCAATCTGTACCCAAAGTTTGCGTTTGTGTCAATGGAAGAAATTTAATACACGGGAGTGGACAGAAGCTGGATAATATTTTTTACAGTCGGGAAGGCCTAGACCGCCTTAGATTTGGACCTAGTGAGATCATCCCATCGCAGACGTGAGTGTTTACCAGACCACACAAAGTCTCGGAAGAGACGGCTTCAGGGATAGCCAAAATGGGGCAGGGATACGGATTGGTATGGTCTGGAAAAGGTACAGCAATCTAGGAAGTACATTCATTTTTAGAATGTTAATGCAACCAAACGAGGAGAAATCACCCACAGTCCAGGACTCTAAGCCCTCGCGGATCTGTAGTAGAAGCGGGTGGAATTAAGCTCAAGCAAATTACTTAAATCACTATGTATTCTCAGTCCCAAATAACGAATACCTGTGGATGGACAGGCAAAAGGATAATTTTCCTGGGGTAGGGTTTGTTGTTCCTTGGGAAGCGAAACATTAAGTGCCTCTGACCGCATTAACTTTAAAGTTTGACCACGAACCAAAATGGTCAAGTTCCGCAAATAGTGATGGCAAGGATGTGTGAGGTTGGGTAATGTAGAGTAATAGATCATCTGCAAACGCTGTACATTTATATTCAGCACGCCCAATGGAGAAGCCCCTAATATCCAGGTTACTACGAATAGAGGTCAAAAGATGTTCCGTTACTATTATGTACAAAAGGGGTCGATAGGGGGCAACCCTGTCTTGTACCATTGGTGATCGATAAATGGGCAGAAAGAGTCCCATTTATTGTCAATTTAGCTGAAGGAGCGCAATACAAGGCCATGATTTTAGTTCTGAAGGACTCCCCAATCCCTAACTTCCTTAGGGAATAGTACATTGCAGACCAGGAAACGCAATCGAAGGCCTTCTCGGCATCAAGAGAGAGAACCATGAGAGGAACACCTTTGGATTGGGCGTACTGAACGATGTGCAGAGTTTTCAGGGTATTGTCACGGGCTTCCCTCCCTGGGGACGAATCCCACCTGATCAAGGTGAATGTGGTCTGAAATTATGGGCTGGAGCCTGTAGTCTAACACTTTCGTATACAACTTCAGATCCACGTTCAGCAGAGAAATAGTTTGGTAAATTGGGCATAGATGAGGATCCTTACCCGGTTTGGTAAGAACCGCGACATGAGCCATCATTGTTTGTGAAGGGAAGGGAGAATTGTCAGAGACATCATTGAAAGCCTGAAGAAGTAAAGGGGAGAGTTGGGTTGAGAACATTTTGTAGAATTTAGCTGTGAAGCTGCTTGGGCCCGGGCTTTTATACCCAGGCAGGGAGCGGATTGCTAATTGGAGCTCCTCCTCTAAGAAGGGGTCATCCAAATGGGCTACCAATACTGGGGATTGAGAGGAAGAGGCAGGAGAGGCATGTGCAAGAGTGCTGGAATGCATGGTAGAATGTGGGCCATCCAGATTGTATAATCTGGAGTAGTAAGAATGAAGTCCTTCGGTAACATCTTGAGTTGTATGTAGGGTCTGATTCGTGTGGGTTTTAATAAGTGGGATATGGTTCTGTGATTTCTGGGCTCTAAGGGCATTGGCCAACATTCATCCACTTTTGTTTCCATATTCATAAAATTTACTGCAACACACTTGTAAGTGACGTTTATGAGCCTGCTCCAGCAATTGTCGAACATCTTGCCTGGCAACCAAAAGTTCTCGTAGTGTTGATGGAGAAAGTGCACATTTGTGAGCCAATTCTAAAGATTCTATTTTACGTAGAACTGGTGAAAGTGCATGGGCCCGTTCTCGCTTTATGCCAGAACCATGCTTGATAAGGGTACCTCGGAGCACACATTTTAATGTTTTAAACTTTATGGGGGACAAGGTGGCGTCTTCACTATGATCTCCAATAAAGTGTCCAATCGAATCGTCCACATTCTTTGACCAACATTATCCAGCAACAGAAATTCGTTCAATCTCCATGACCACACCGGCCTGGACAGGGAAGGAATAGTGAAGGAGCTGAATATTGGAGCATGATCAAACCACAAAATGTTACCAATATCGTTGGCAGGTGACCACGTGAGCGCTTCATGCTGTACTGGGATGTAGTCGATGCGACTGTAAGAATCATGAGGGGCCGAATAGAATATATAATCTTTGCAAGATGGATGAGTGAGTGCCAATGAGTGTAGTATCTATTTTTAAGTGACGGAAGGTGTTTGTCGCTAAAGTATGTTTCCTGCAAACAGGCTATAAGTACCTTGTATTTGTGTAGCATTCGGAGTACATGGGATCTCTTCTCCCGTGTGTTCAGCCCCTTCATGGTGAAGGAGGCCAACTTGAATGTCGCCATAAGATCAAGGCCCCATGAGGTCCTGTCTGTTAAACCGCCAACTGCCATACAATAGGTAATTCGGAAACGCTGTGAGGGAAATGCAACAAAGGAACATTAAAGAAGAACAACAAAAAAGACAGTTGGAATCCTACTATTGAGTACCGAGTACACAAAAACATATTCAGCCGAGTTGGGGGAATGCCCCAAATTGCCAACTGTCTACCTACGTGGGGGAAATGGCAGAAGTACATGGAGCGTTACTCGGCTCCTATATACAGTGATTACCTATTGAAAGAGTAAGAACAACACAGTCTACTAAAGTATGTGGGGACTTAATAATTACGCATATAAGTCCCGGTCAAGCACGATCGTAGGGTCACTACAGGGGAGATACCACCCCAAAGAGCCCTGAACTGAATAATAAGAAGTATTAGCAAGTGTAAGATAATAATTCAAATCAGCTATTTCAAGTGGAGAAAAACAAAACAGGTTACGGAGAGCTCTTCGGAGGTGGTGACCTCGGGCTACGAGAAAGAAAGCCTTGGGAATGTCGTCGTCTGGACTGTCGCTGAGGTAAACCAGAGGAGGATGAAGGGATTTGAGGCCGGTCTCTGTAGAATTGGGCAGGCTCTCTGTTCAAGGTGAAGAATGATGTCCAGTGAGGCAACTGGATAATAGGAAATCCTAGGCAATCCAAAAAGGAGGGTAAGTCTCCTGGAACACGAAGAGTGGAAAAGCCTCCATCAAGTCGCACCGTAAGTGTGAAGGGAAAGCCCCAGCGAAACGTGATGTTTCTGTCCTTGAGCATAGTAGTGAGAAGGCGGAGAGCTGCTCTCATCATTAATGTGCGCCCTGGAGAGATCCGGAAGAATCTGGATTGTGTGACCCTCAAAGACCACTGCAGGATGGTCGCTGGCTTTTAGGAGAATCTCCTCTTTTATCTTGTAGTAATGTACTCGACATATGATGTCTCTTGGTTTGTTGGGGTCAGGGTCTCGAGGACGGAGGGCCCTGTGTGCCCTATCAAGTTCAATTTTAGAGGTAGGCCGAGAATTTAAAATGCCAATAAAGATACAAATTAACGTTGGAGCAAGATCTTGAGTGGCCACTGTTTCTGGAAGGCCCCTGATGCGAAGATTGTTACGTCTGTTGTGGTTTTCCAAATCGTCAAATTGGGATTGTAAGGCCACAATATGCATTGCGTGAGTTTGAACAGTGTCCTGTAGAGCTGTAGTAGTTTGGGAAGTTGCCCTCATTGCTTGTTCCACAACGTCTACACGAGACAACAAGGCAGAAAGGTCTGATTGAAATTTGGCGATTTCTTGTTTGCATTCAGCAATGATAGTTCTGGCATATTCCGCCCTATCAGCTCTGGACAGAGTATTACCTAACAACAAATGAATGTCCGCCAGCGTGGCTGGTCTAGTATTTTCTTGCCTGGAAGAGGCAAAAATGTTCTGCGGTTCTAACATAGGAATGTGCTCTATGGGTTGGGAACCATCCACAGGGCCAAAGGGCTCCAGAGAGTGGTCAGGTGCAGGAACCTGTGTGGTCAATAGGCTCGGGAACCCTGATAGTTGGTATGAATAGCGCAGTCGACTACGGTATTGAATCCGTCAAAATGACGGAACCCTTACACAACGGTGACAAACGGAAACCATTTGCGTCGGATCTGTCACCCTTTAAATCAATGGTGATGCAAACGGAAACCTATGGTTTCCGTGCGTTTCAGTTTGGATTCCGTTCAAGGGATCCCCTGACGGAAAACTCAGACGGAACCCATGAACGGAGTCCCGACGCAGATGTGAACGAAGCCTTACAGGTCCAGATATTTTATGCATACTTCGTACTATTTTGCTCCATTTTCTAAGACCTTTTTTTAAACGCATGAACTCCATTCCTGAGGTTGACGTTCCTTAGGCTTTGATTTTTCTTACCTGGCGAGTTTATTCTGGTCCTTCTTCACCTAAACAAAGGGCTTTTTATGCTGACATATGCAATATCAGTATTTTGTAAAGCTGAGTGACAACCAATACAGATGTCATTATAGCTGACACATAGGTTGTCACTTATCTTTCCCAGGATTCTGAGTGGCATGTCTACCTACGTATGCTGAGAGGAATGTTCATGTAATTAGGCACATTCAGGAGTCTGAGGAAGCAGGATGACAACTCTTAGGCTGGGTTCACACGACCACATTAACGTCCGTAATGGACGGACGTATTTCGGCCGGAAGTCCCAGACCGAACTCAGTGCAGGGAGACGGGCTCCTAGCATCATAGTTATGTACGACGCTAGGAGTCCCTGCCTCTCCGTGGAACTACTGTCCCGTACTGAAAACATGATTACAGTACGGGACAGTTGTCCTGCAGAGAGGCAGGGACTCCCAGCGTTGTACATAACTATGATGTTAGGAGCCCGGCTCCCTGCACTGAGTTCGGTCCGGGACTTCCGGCCGAAATACGTCCGTCCATTACGGACGTTAATGTGGTCGTGTGAACCCAGCCTAATAAGAGTTGTTATGATGGCCTTATTGGCCAACTTTCCCAAAAACAGATATACGTAATTAAATAATAGATGCTTGTCTAATAGGCTTACGCTTACTATCTAGTGGTAGAATCGGACACAATGCCTTGTAGTTCATAGAATCTAATATTAGATTCTAGAAAGTCTGTAAAACAAATTAATGATCCGTGAATTTTTTTGGGGAATTTGGAGAAGTTTGTACAGATTATTGAGATGGTAAATGTTAAAATGTTAGAGGTCGCAGTACATGCTGCTAATATGGTCATATAACTATTCTCAACTATAGACATATATTACTTATATTTTCCATAAAAACATGTTGGCTGTCCCTAATTTTTTGGATACATTGTCCTAAAAAAAAAAAAAAAAGAGGCTGGCAACCCGGAGCAGCACTCTGTAGAAACAACAGATAACCCAGTTCCATACAGATCAGCTGAATAGTATTATATCTATATATCCTGAATATTGCAGGCTCCTGTGTGGAAGCATTATGAGATGATCTGTGTTCTCGCTGCCTTCACCTCCTGTGACATTAATTATACTGGGGAGAGGCGCAGCGCAGTCATTAGCAGGTTCAGCCCGGAGGTGAAGACCTGGAATGTTATCTCAACAATCTTTCCACTTGTACAGGAATTATCCGCAGCAAAATGAAGGGAAGGGGAGAAAAACCCCTACAGACTGGAAGTATTTCTATCCTGCAATATAGGAATAAGGGTAAGTTCACACGTAGCGTAAATACTCGCAACGAAAATCTGCAGCTTGTCAATTGTATTTGCGTAATCGCTGCTTTTTTGTCGTGGATAAATCAGCATAGAGTGATCAGCATAGAGCGCGCATAGAAAACGTGTAGGAACTACTCACCCCAGCAGTCAACAACCAGCACAATAGTTGGAAAGCCCCAATGTGAATACCAATGCATAAAGTTTCAAGAGCAACGCTATTTAAATGTGAAACTTCTCCCATATTCTTGTCCATAGGGGGCAGTATTATAGTAGAGAGAGGAACACTGCATGCCAAACTGATACACTATGTTATACTTAGTGCTGGGCCTGGAAGGGGGTGGTGCATGACACATGGATTTAACCAGTTCAGGTCCGGGCTATTTTCAGCCTTCAGGAACAGGCACCGTTTAGCACGCATTAGTTAAACGGCTATAACTTTTTTATCTGTTGGGCTAGCGATGTGATTTTTGCGATTTATTTTTTTTTGTAGACAATGCAGGTTTCCTTTTTTATAATTTTTATACACATCCTTTATGCTATTTTAGAAATTCTAGGATTAAAGTTTGATAATAATAGTAAAAAAATATTATTTTTTACATTTCAGCTAATTATATCTGGGAATAATATATATTTTACCCTGAAATAGACCTTTTATTTGTGATCGTCGTTGTCTACCATCAATTTTGATATATTACATGTCTATTTTATGGTAATTGGGTCAGGGCTAGCGTTACGACAATGATTGGCGGGGATGGTTTTTTTGGGCGGCTATTTTATGTGTAATTACTATTAACGTTTTTTGAACTTTATTTTACTTTTACTTTTTTATTATTATGGTCTGTTCCTCAAAGGTCAGAAAAGGCCTTTGGGGGACTATTTTTTCTTCTTTTACACCTTATTTTTCCACTGTAACGGGGGAAGCACAGCAGCCCCACTGCTATAGACAGCGCTCATTGAGAAAGCTGCTTCTATCTTCTCTTCAGGGTCCCCGACAGTCACTGACTGCCAGGGAAACGACATTCAGCTACCCGATCGTTCGGGCAGCAAGCTAAATCCCACACCGTAACTATTCTATTGCGCGGGTTTTAAGGACCCCAATCACCGGGTGTTTATGTACAGCCGGCAGTTGTAACTGGTTAAAGAGGGAACCTCTGTGTCATGCCCTGCCCCCCAGGCCCTGCACCAGGCATAACACTTAGGGTATGTTCACACGAGGGCGTCCGTTACGGCTGAAATTACGGGGATGTTTCAGCCTGAAAACATCCCCGTAATTTCAGCCGTACCGGCATGTGCAGGTGCTTGAACGCTGCGTCCCTTACGGCCGTAATTAGCGCTGCTATTCATTGGAGTCAATGAATAACGGCTCCAATTACGGCCAAAGAAGTGACAGGTCACTTCTTTGACGCGGGCGTCTATTTACGCGCCGTCATTTGACAGCGGCGCGTAAATTACGCCTCGTGTGAACAGACAAACGTCTGCCCATTGCTTTCAATGGGCAGATGTATGTCAGCGCTATTGAGGCGCTATTTTCAGACGTAATTCGGGGCAAAAACGCCCGAATTACGTCCGTAAATAGGTCGTGTGAACATACCCATAGTGTTGGCATAGTACAGAGATTCTATTTTGCTTGGCAGGCAAATGGATGAGCCATAATTGTGGTCGGAGCAGGTGCCATTTTTCTCCCTCCATTACTAGAAGCTTGGCAGCATTATTCTGCAGGGGTGACAATGCTAATTCCAGGAAGAAAAAACTAAGTGAAATCTGTGCTCTATCTAGAGGCATGATGGGAGTGATGATCAGAATATAAAAAGATGGCATTTAGAAAAATTTAGCTTGCAAAAAATCTTTACTATTTTACACGGGAACATTGTCTATGCCATTGAATGCATTTTCCAGGACTTAAAGGGGTTGTCCTGTTTCAGCAAATTATTGTAATTTTTTTAATATAAATAAAACTTATACAATTTTCCAAGATACTTTCTGTATTAATTCTTCAGTTTTCAGGATCTCTGCTTGTTGTTATTCAGTAGGAACATTCACTCTTTTCTTTCAGCGGATAAAGTTCTGTCCATGGTCATGTGATACACGTACTGTAACTATAACGATCCCTGCTCCTGTGTGTACATCACATGACCGTGGACAGAATTTTATCCACTGGAATGAATGTTTCTACTGAATGACAACAAGTAGAGATCTTGAAAACCGTGAGAAATGAATACAGAATGTATATTGGAAAATTGTATAACTTTTAATTATACAAAAGTAACACTAAATTTGCTGAAATCTGACTTTCCCTTTAAATACTGATGGCCTATCTTTGTTTGATCGCAGGGATCTTACCCCCACCAATAAGTACAATGAAGTGGACTGAGACTGTTCCTGAAGAGCTGCCGCCTCTTCATTGTGCAGGTCGATGTGGTCCCCACCGGTCAAACAATTATGGTCTATCCTAAGGAGTTAATTGTTCCTGGAATTGTTCATTATGTCGTTTCTATTATGTATAATAAATACACTTAAAGCGGTTGTAGGAGTTTTGAAAAACATGGCTGCTTTATTCCACATTTCAATCAAAGAGTTAATTAGATGGCTGAAATAGAATCTCAGACCAGTGGTAAAGCTATAGAATGTACAAAGGTGAGGAGTGGAAGGCAGATAGAGGTGCAGAGATGCAGGCACATCAACGGGGGTACTATCCCTCACAATGTCAGTAGGTGTTTTTAACATTATTATCATTATTATTCAGCTGGTTCTAGAGATATAGAGAGAGATATGAGAGAGAGAGAGAGAGAGAGATATGAGAGAGAGAGAGAGATATGAGAGAGATATGAGAGAGAGATATGAGAGAGAGATAGAGAGAGATATGAGAGAGAGAGAGAGAGAGATAGAGAGAGATATATAGAGAGAGAGATATGAGAGAGAGAGATATGAGAGAGAGATATAGAGAGAGAGTGAGAGAGAGAGATATGAGAGAGAGATAGAGAGAGATATGAGAGAGAGAGATAGAGAGAGATATGAGAGATATATAGAGAGATATGAGAGAGAGATAGAGAGAGATATGAGAGAGAGATAGAGAGAGATATGAGAGAGATATATAGAGAGAGAGATATGAGAGAGAGATATGAGAGAGATATAGAGAGAGAGTGAGAGAGAGATATGAGAGAGAGATATGAGAGAGAGATATGAGAGAGAGAGATATGAGAGAGAGAAAGAGATATGAGAGAGAGAAAGAGATATGAGAGAGAGATATGAGACAGAGAGAGAGAGATATGAGAGAGAGAGAGATATGAGATAGATAGATATGAGAGAGAGATATGAGAGAAAGAGATATGAGAGAGAGAAAGAGATATGAGAGAGAGAGATATATGAGAGAGAGAGAGAGAGATATGAGATATATATATATATAGAGAGAGAGAGAGATATGAGAGAGAGAGAGAGAGATAGAGAGAGATATGAGAGAGAGATAGAGAGAGATATGAGAGAGAGAGAGATAGAGAGATATGAGAGATATATATATAGAGAGAGATATGAGAGAGAGAGATATGAGAGAGAGATATAGAGAGAGAGTGAGAGAGAGAGATATGAGAGAGATAGAGAGAGATATGAGAGAGAGATAGAGAGAGATATGAGAGATATATAGAGAGATATGAGAGAGAGAGATAGAGAGAGATAGAGAGAGATATGAGAGAGATATATTGAGAGAGAGATATGAGAGAGAGAGATATGAGAGAGAGATATAGAGAGAGAGTGAGAGAGAGATATGAGAGAGAGAGAGATATGCTGGGTGAAGAGGAAACCACAGTGGGCACAGCGGCACAATATGTCACTGCATGCCATAAACTGAGAGAGACATGATATGCCATGGACTTGTATAACCCCGACCCTAGATGTGTCCCTATCCCCAAGCCCTCAGTCCCTATCCCTCATTCCCTTACTTCTTACTTGCTTTGGCAATGCTAATATGTATTTGGTCCTGCCAATAAAGCTTCTTTGAATTGAATTGATATGAGAGATATGAGAGAGAGAAAGAGATATGAGAGAGAGAGAAAGAGATATGAGAGAGAGATATGAGACAGAGAGAGAGAGAGAGAGAGATATGAGAGAGAGAGATATGAGATAGATAGATATGAGAGAGATATGAGAGAAAGAGATATGAGAGAGAGAAAGAGATATGAGAGAGAGAGAGAGATATGAGACAGAGAGAGAGAGAGAGATATGAGAGAGAGAGATATGAGATATATATATATATATATATATATATATATATATATATATATATAGAGAGAGATATGAGAGAGATAGAGAGAGATGAGAGATATATATAGAGAGATATGAGAGAGAGATAGAGAGAGATATGAGAGAGATAGAGAGAGATATGAGAGATATATATAGAGAGAGAGATATGAGAGAGAGATATGAGAGAGAGATATAGAGAGAGAGAGTGAGAGAGAGAGAGATATGAGAGAGAGATATGAGAGAGAGAGATAGAGAGAGATATGAGAGAGAGAGATAGAGAGAGATATGAGAGATATATATAGAGAGAGAGATATGAGAGAGAGATATGAGAGAGAGATATAGAGAGAGAGAGTGAGAGAGAGAGAGATATGAGAGAGAGATATGAGAGAGAGAGATATGAGAGAGATATGAGAGAGAGATAGAGATATGAGAGAGAGAAAGAGATATGAGAGAGAGATATGAGACAGAGAGAGAGAGAGAGAGAGATATGAGAGAGAGATATGAGACAGAGAGAGAGAGATATGAGAGAGAGAGATATGAGAGAGAGATATGAGAGAGAGATATGAGATAGAGAGAGAGAGAGATATGAGAGAGAGAGATATGAGAGAGAGAGATATGAGAGAGAGAGATATGAGATAGATAGATATGAGAGAGAGAGAGATATGAGAGCGAGAAAGAGATATGAGAGAGAGAGATATGAGACAGAGAGATATGAGAGAGAGAGATATGAGAGAGAGAGAGAGAGAGAGATATGAGATAGATAGATAGATAGATAGATAGATAGATAGATAGATAGATAGATAGATAGATAGATAGATAGATAGATAGATAGATAGATAGATAGATAGATAGATAGATAGATGATAGATAGATAGATATGAGATAGATAGATAGATAGATAGATAGATAGATAGATAGATAGATAGATAGATAGATAGATAGATAGATAGATAGATAGATAGATAGATAGATAGATAGATAGATAGATATACAAAGTGTAGTGTTCGTTCTTGGTTAATTAGGATTATGGAGAACGAGGTCACACTGTGTATCTAATCCAGGCTGCCCAGTAACAATGTGAATACAAAGTTCCCTCACTAATGAGTCTGCACCCCCACTTCCCTGAAAATATACCATTATAAAAATGCCGCCCACGATCCGCAGAGACGCGTAACATTTCCACAAAGCTAATTGCATAAGGCACAGCTGGGAACACAGTCTGATTAATGAGACTCTGTAACTACAGCAAAGAGAACCACAGCCTGGTCTGGGGGAGGGAGGACAAGGTATCGGAGCTCTAGAACCAGCACAGGAGCGGAAGGGTTAAAGGCATTAGACCCCTGGAATTATATGAATGGGACATAACCGGCTTCTAGCACAGGAATACAAGGACAGGCAGGGGGATCTCTATAGAGTGGTGAAACTGAACCCAGGACTAATAAAGAAGTCTAAGGTGATGAAATAGTTGTCTATAAATGGACGCCTATTCTCTCTTGATCGTATTAACGACTCTTATTTTCTAAGTGGCAAATATTTTGAAACATGTCTGATGAATGTTTTATTATCATAGACAACAGGATGAAGGCAACAATCTTATTAAACAGTTAGGCCTCATTCACACGGCAGGGTTTCCCGGCCGGGTGCCGGCCGTTCATAAATCGGCCGGCACCCGGCTGCATTAGGAATGATAGACCCCTAATGGGGCTATTCACACGACCGATTTTTTGACGGCCGGAAAATCCGGCCGTCAAAAAATAGGACATGCTCTATCTTTGCCCGGGCACCCCGCCGCCCGGCTCCCATACAAGTCTATGGGGCCGGGTATTACACGGCCATCACCGGAATGTGTTCCGAGTGATGGCCGGGTTTCCCGGCGCTTGCGCTCTATCTCCTCCTCCTCACAGCGCAGAGTGCATGTGAGGAGGAGGAGTTGATGCCATTCTGACAAATGGCATCGCTGTACACTGTGTTGCAGGGCCGGGGTGTACAGCAGGTGGAAGGGAGCGCTGCGCTGGCTCCCTTCCCCTGCTTGTTAAAAGCACCCTGGCTCGGCGACACCTTCGATGGCGCCGCTAGTAGTAGTAGCAGCAGCTGCTGCTGCTGCGGCTGCTACTACTGTAGCGACGCCACTATAGCAGAGCGGGGAGGTATCTCCCCGCTCTGCTATGTGCTAGCCGCACTTTAGCTCCTTGAAGGAGCGGAATCCCCGTGTTTTCGGGGATTCCGCTCCTGGACAGAGCGCTTGATGTCTCTGTCCATATCTGGGCAGTGACATCAGGGGAAACTCCTGAAGCGGAATCCCCGAACACATGGGGATTCCCCTTCAGGAGCTGCCGCTGATGTCACTGTCCGGATCTGCCCGGCCCGGCACGGATGCATAACTTTATGCAAACCGGCCGGGCAAAATGGCCGATTTTACCGGCCGACACTCGGGCTCGGGAATGACCCGGTCGTGTGAATCCCGCCTTACACCATTTAATTATTTCTGTCAAACATAAAGAGAACCACCTGTCAGCTCTCCTGAAATCTGATTTAGAAAATACTTGCATCCCAATTATATAACAATTCTGGAGCATTTTTTCTTAGAACTTTGCATTGTGCCATTCCTCTTTTATTCCTCCTGGAAATGTATGAATAAATTGACAACTGGGCGTTACCATTCCACTTGTCAGAATGTATAGGGACACTCATGGTTAACAAATAAAACACATGGTACCCTGATATACCATGGTAAGGCGCTGAATGATTCTGACACCACCTTACTTTGAAGTGGCATTCCAACCAATGGACTCCTAGTGGGCAAATACGCCTTCAAAGCTTGTCCTCCAGAGTAACCATTTACCTACCGTCAGCTGTGACTTGAACTGATCCCAAGGAAGGACCAAAGAAAACAGAGAACTAGAACAAGAAAACAAGTGAAAATGTTCACAGCAACAAAAAGACATCTCGCCAATATCTGTATATATACAGTATAAAACAAACAGCTAAAAACATTGGAGGGCGGGCCGGACAACAAGCCTTCAGGACCTCTTCAGAGGGAAAAGAGGGAGACCTGGAGGTGTGGGGCCTAAATAACCCATAATGCTGGGAGAGGTACATCTTCTATTGGCCCAAGTATAGGGCAGTATGGCTAAATACCCTAAGCCTTAAAGAGGCTCTGTCACCAGATTTTGCAGCCCCTATCTGCTATTGCAGCAGATCGGCGCTGCAATGTAGATTACAGTAACGTTTTTATTTTTTAAAAACGAGCATTTTTGGCCAAGTTATGACCATTTTTGTAGTTATGCAAATGAGGCTTGCAAAAGTCCAAGTGGGCGTGTTTAAAAGTAAAAGTCCAAGTGGGCGTGTATTATGTGCGTACATCGGGGCGTTTTTAATACTTTCACTAGCTGGGCGTTCTGATGAGAAGTATCATCCACTTCTCTTCAGAACGCCCAGCTTCTGGCAGTGCAGACACACAGCGTGTTCTCGAGAGATCACGCTGTGACGTCACTCACAGGTCCTGCATCCTGTCAGACGAGCGAGGACACCGGCACATTTGCAGGTAAGTAGCTACATCGACTTACCTGCTAACGCCGATGCTGCTGCAGAATCATCTGTAGCCTCTGGTGCCGATGTGTCCTCGCTCGTCTGACACGATGCAGGACCTGTGAGTGACGTCACAGCGTGATCTCTCGAGAACACGCTGTGTCTGCACTGCCAGAAGCTGGGCGTTCTGAAGAGAAGTGGATGATACTTCTCTTCAGAGCGCCCAGCTAGTGAAAGTATTAAAAACGCCCCGATGTACGCACATAATACAC
Organism: Rhinoderma darwinii; assembly: GCF_050947455.1. Lineage (NCBI taxonomy): Eukaryota > Metazoa > Chordata > Amphibia > Anura > Rhinodermatidae > Rhinoderma > Rhinoderma darwinii. The sequence continues at coordinate 106,864,306 of NC_134694.1, read as the reverse complement.
GCCCACTTGGACTTTTACTTTTAAACACACCCACTTGGACTTTTGCAAGCCTCATTTGCATAACTACAAAAATGGTCATAACTTGGCCAAAAATGCTCGTTTTTTAAAAATAAAAACGTTACTGTAATCTACATTGCAGCGCCTATCTGCTGCAATAGCAGATAGGGGTTGCAAAATCTGGTGACAGAGCCTCTTTAAACAAAACGTCCGTGCCCTGTCCGTGATCCGTGGGAAGATAGGACATGTTCTATCTTTCCACAGATTGGAAAGTCGGGTCCGTCTTCTAAAGTGAATGGCTCTGTGAAAACTATCGGGCGCCACTCTGATGCCGTAAAAATTGGCTCAAGTGGCACTCGGTCTTTTGCAAAAGGGCTAAGAGGGCTGGGTTAAAGCCATAGCAGACCCCATAACTAGTAAAGGAGGGGTGGGGGTGATAAGACTGCCTGCTGATCTGGTTTACCCCAAAAATAGTGACCCCCATTAGTCAGGACTCATCAACCTCCCTACATCATCAGGTGGCTTAAAAAAATGTGGAGGGGAATTTAGAATAAACTCGATCATAATGTCACTACTACAAAGTCACCCATTTAGTAATCACATTATGTGGAACACAAGAGGTGAAGACCCATTAAAACTGGGTAACGTTTCGGGGTTGTACAGGTTTTTTCAAAAACAACAAAAACAGCATAAGAAATCCTGCATATAAACAGTTATTTTAGGTCTCTCTCTCTCTCTGTATATCTAGGAGTCTGAGCCAAAATGCATTGTTACACATCAGGAATGTGATGTCAGATCTCTGCCCTTTTCTGGAAGAAAATGGAAATTAGACTTTTTCTGACTGCGGGTTCATGATCTGCCAGGAACAAGATGGATATTGTCCAAGTCACTGGGCTCTGCAAAAATGATAAATTATGTTTTTATGAATTATATATAGCGTTTAGAAGGAATGTGCGGACTTACTAACAAGACACTGCTGGGTATTTCAGCGTCTCAAAGAGCCGTTACAATACTTACATTCGACCTCTTTGGGTGAATTCAGATGTCGCAGGTTTGTTGCTGATGTGTGACAATTTACAATACAATACATGTGGATGGGGTTTTGATGGGGTTACATCCACATGTAGCAGTAATAACCTGCAGGGAACTCAGGATAGTCTGTGGAATTTCAATTCTGTGGCGGAGAGGCAGCAGATTTTTGCCACGGATTTCTCCCTTGGCAATGCAAAAAGAGAAAACTGCTGCAGATCTGAAACAAAACTCACATGTAAAATATGTAAAAATGTATCAATAAAGGATGATCATTAATAAAACATCTAAACAGGATTTTTTTTCTCTAACAAGTCCCTAGGCCCTAACTAGCAGAACTAGGGGTTCACAGTTCAAGAGAATTAATCATGGCTATCAATAGTTCCAGCTTTGTGGTGTTAGGAGCTGAATCAGCTTGACTACCACTTGATCCCTTGTGAAGTTCTTGAATACAAGAAGCTTCAGAACTGGCCAGAGCTTCCCAGTATTGAATGAAATTGTGACATAGAAATTCCAGCTTCTCTTCGGTGAATCGCACAAAATAATTTTCTATTGTTTAAAGGGGTTGTCTAGTTTAGAAAACTAATTTTGAATGCCCTAGTAGAGACTCCTTCTATCAACCAAGACAGAGAGCAGCTACTAAGAGCATCTGGAGGACCCAGCATGTCCATACATTACACGGGCATTCAAATTATTACAATTGACACTGTGTAATGCTTCATTTCTCCTGCGGGGGAGCTGTAGGGAAACTAAACGCTTACTGCTGGATTCCTGCAGGACTCCCAGTGATCAATTTATTGTTGGGGGATTCTTAAAAAAGGAATTATGAGAAGTGGACGACCCTTTTTAGTCATGGGCTGAAGGGGGTTATAGATAAAGGGGTATAGGCTATCTTTTTCCAAATGCCCTCTTCTATTACCAACATCATGCCCAGCTTGGCTCTCAGCTTTGGATAACTACAGAAAATCATACATGCCCACTTTTTCCTCGGGGTACAGTGTCTACCCTTAAAACCAACAAGATACTACTTCAGGGTCGCATCTCCAATTAGACGGACATTGTTGCGCCCATTATTTCAGTTTTGCTAAGGTTTTATAAGACTGCCATAATGTAAAGGTATTTTTCTTGGTGACAGGTACCCTTTGTACTGTACAGTCATCCACTTTTCTTAGATAATTGGTCATTTGGATCTATTCAAAGCCACACATTATTCACATCACATTGAAATTTAGCCATCAATTCCCAGGAAACAGACGTGTCCGTGTATCTGATATTAATGAAGGCATTTACAGTGTCTGGTGGAAGGTAAGATCCTGTCTCTTAATGATGAGAATGAATACGGTGAATTAATTTGAAAGATTTTTCAGTAGGTCACACGGGGTGCATGTCGAGGCGACTTTTTCTCACATTGTTATTTTACCACATTCATAATCAGTATTAATAGGCAATCAGCTATAGAAGGGCCCAGAGAATTCACATTCCCCACAGTGTCTTGTAGAAAGCTGTAAAGACTTTGCACAGTAACAGGAAAGTTGGGGACAATACGGCAGCGTACCAAGAAGAACATGTGCAGGACGGGGTAAATGAGGAGAGCAGGATCGGGAGGTGGATAAGAAAATAACTGGAGGCTGCTGAAAGGGGCAATAATATACGTAGATCACAAGGTAACCACCTATGTAATGCCTACGGGACAAAATCCAAGACCTAGATTTACATAGTCAGCAAGGCAGGCAAAAATAAGACCCAGGCCAGAAACAATTGCTTGCAGGATCACCTTCGCCCCGTCACTGCTGTGTGATGGATAAGGGTAGCCCATCAATGTAAATTTTTGGAAAACCCCTCTAAAATTAGAGGTTTTTTTCCAACATTATCACTAGTTTATACCTTTGAAGGTGCCCATTCCAGTTCAAGTTTTGATGCCCAAATAGGCCGTGGAAACACCTAGACTTTTTGTAGCGCTACTGATTGATTTTAACTATTGCGTGACAGCTGCAGTCCACAAGATTGCATGCAACTCAATGTATTCATGTGGACTGCAGCTGTAGCTCAATAGTGGAAATCAATCAGTAGTGCTACAAAAAGTCTCAGTGTAGCCCTGGCCTTAGACTCCCATATGTGGCATTCAAAGCTACAGATGACCTCTGACGCCGTGTTATAGGTCATGTTTTTCTAAAGGGTTCATATGTAGTAAGTGTGTCAGTACCGTATATTTTATTCAGGGGGTTATCCAGCAGCATAAGAAAAATACAACAACTTTAAATCACATGTAGAACATAATTTGCCATCATCCAATGAGTATTCCTTGTGAAAAAAGTTGTATATTTCACTGCTTACGAACGTGCTGCTACTTCACATCCGGTATCGAGGGGGACGTAGACTTTTAACGGGCGCTGAAATAATACAAATCCCAGCATGCTCCACTTTCACCAGGACCTATTGTACTGCTGCCCTCCCTGTCCTATTCCTGAAGCCAGTTCCATGTCTCGCCCTCCCGTTGGTGTTGGGATATCAGCAATGATGTGATCGCAAGGAGCTGGCAATCTTAATCTATTACACGAGATCAGTGATGATCCGACACGAGCGGGAGGGGGAGACAGCCTGCAGTCACATGGCGCTGTGTCAATACGTCACAGCAAAGACAGAAACGACAGAACTTCCTGTGCCACGTGACTGAGGGTCAGAACGGGGATCAGAGCATCTTTGACAGTAGATATAAATTAATAAGTGCCTATATTAGTAATAATCAGTGGTGAATAATTTTTCTCCCAGGATAACCCCTTTAATTAAGCCTCAGAGACATCTCAGCAAATGCTCAGCTCGTTTGAATTACAGTGTAACGAAGCATGCACCTGTGTGATGCTCACATGTCCAGGATAGATTTTGTATCCACTGGATGAACAATAATGTTTTCTTTGGAATGACAGCAAGCAGAGATCTTGAAACCATGATTGATACAGAAAAATTGTATAACATTTCATTATACAAATGGATGAAACTTTTAAGAATGCCAATCTAAACCCATAATAACAGATGTTTATACAGTCCTTTAATATATTCAGTAAAATTACAGGTGCACTTTAAATAAATAAATTTACATATAACACGATGTGAGGACCTTTCTTTCTGGCTCCTGCAGACGCTCAATGCACCAAGTTAGAACTTGGCGTAGGTTGTCGTCTGGGGAGCGTCACGTTGCAGGGTTCTGCAGTAATGGAAGAAATGTACACAGTAAATGTAAATAGCAGAATGTTTCGGAATGAAGGTAATAGGATATTGGGGTTAGTCCAAGTGGCGGGAGATGCAGCGTAATATGTCCTGATTGCATTTGGCTGTGATCTGGCTTTGACGGGAATGACGGAGTAATTGGATGCCAACCAGCCCGTAGGCCCAATGTTAATTGTGACCATCTGTTTTATAAGGCAGAGCCATAGCGATGGCATTGACTAGCCACAGTGCCCGCACTTGACTATAACCCAGACATACGGCCACGACCTGGCATTCAACGTCCAGACTATAGTCACAAAACCAACTTATTATTCTGCCTTGTTTGCCAACAAACGCTCTTGAAGGTTCTCCTAGTGGGGCTGTCAGGCCGAACACCTCTGATGTCATTATACAAAGTATACAAAGGAACTATTTAACGGGATTTTCTTGCAGAGCTGGATAATTGCCTTTCACACCAGACAATGGTAATCCAGAAGCCAGTTCACTGTGAATGACGGGAACATCCGTTCTGCCGCTTTCGCTCTGCGCGTCCTCGCTGGCTATAAATATAGTGCGAGTCCTGGGAGACTGCAGCTCGTGAATCCACTTTCACGCGTTAGAAGTGACCTTAAATTAATGGACTGATACGGGAATTGGGGATTTATACGCCACCTTACCGATATTCTGGGTCAGATCTGTTCTGTGACATATTAATAGCAGTGTCCGGAATAACTCTTTACTGAGCACAGTTCTTTTATATACTACCCACTTACTTATCCAATGCAGGAATTGGGAAATTATGGGCAAATCATTTTTTCCATCATTAAGGTTGCAAAAAGAGCAGTTTCAAAGCACGTTGGTGCCCACTGTGAGAACGTAAAAATGTTTGGGAGGGTTAAAAAAAATTAAATTGAATGACTTACTTAGCCTTTGTTCCTCTTCCGTACAATGCCTCATGATGGTAAGTTGAGTGATGTCATCAGCTGTGCTTGCCCGTTCAATTCACTTAGACTGTGCTGACATCTATTACAGTCATCAGTAAAGTTGGAGACTACTACTTTCCCCCATATTGCCACTGGAGGGAAGTGGTCACCCATCGCTATGACTTCTGCTGGGAATAAAGAATGTCAGGGCTGAATATAACTATTCATATGTAAAGTGGCTGTCATACTGGACTTAGAGACACTATTTTCTTTCAAGAGAAGAAAGCTAATTCTGTCTCTTCCATTTCACAGAGACAACTAAAGCAGCTCTACGGTGTGAGGATCCCATCAAACAAAACCCCATATCTCAGCTTCCTACACACCTATGAATGTGGATTTGGGTTAACTTCAATAACATTGATTTTAAGGCCAGGGCTACACTGACAATTTTTGTAGCGCTACTGATTGATTTTAACTATTGAGCTACAGCTGCAGTCCACATTAGTACATTGAGTTGCATACAATCTTGAGGACTGCAGCTGTCACTCAAAAGTTAAAACAATCAGTAGCGCTACAAAAAGTCTCAGCTTAGCCCTGAACTAAATCTTTGACCAGGGATACACCTAGACTTTTTGTAGCGCTACTGATTTTTACATTTTTGAGCTACAGCTGAAATCCAAGCAAATACATTGAGTTGCAAGCAATCTTGTGGACTGCAGCTGTCACCCAAAAATGAAAATGAATCAGTAGCGCTACAAAAAGACCAGATGTAGCCCTGACCTTTGAGTGGAATCGGGGTTTGTGACCTATTTATCTGAAATATATAAATTGAGTTTGATAATAGTAGATTGGCGTCTGGTGTGTCCCGCTCACTGCAGAAGTTGCTGGCGGTCATCCAAGAGTCTTGTTAAAGTGTAGCTAAACGTTCGACAAACTTCTAACATGTCATAGTGACATGTCAGAAGTTTGTATTGGTGGGGTCCGAGCACTGAGACCCCCACCAATCGCTAGAACGAAGCAGCAGAAGCGCTTGTGTGAGCTGCTTCGTTTCTGTTCGGCTTTTTCCGGAAATAAATGTATCGTGTACGGACTCAATAGAAACTCTATTACCCCGTACTCCGATACATCGGCTTTCCGGAAAAAGCCGATCAGAAACGAAGCGGCTGAGCGCTCACACGAGAACTTCAGCTGCTTCGTTCTAGCAATTGGTGGAGGTCTCATTGCTCGGACCCCCACCAATACAAATGTCACTATGACATGTCAGAAGTTTGTCGAACATTTAGCTACACTTTAAGTTTTGTTCTTTAATTGTAGATGTGTTCCACCTCCCAGCAAAATCGTCAGGAAAAGTGATAAATATCAGTGTTTATCCATAAAAAAGGAGGCAGCCGGATATTAAAGAGGATTCCACCTAAACTATAAGTCCAGACGTTTTGGAGTCCATTACATTGATGCGTCTACTACTTGGTTAAAGAGATTGTAGTTAAAGTGCCTGGGTGACAATTACTAATGGCTGTCATTACTATGGCCGTAGAAGTTGTCAACCTTTCCACAAATAAATCTGGATAATTATGGACTATAACTCAATAACAATGCAGGGCTATCTGCCATTTATAGTCTAGTGAAAGATGAGTGACAACCCGTCCCCATCAAGCATTGTGAGGGCTCCTAAGGGGGAACCTTGAAGCTCCTGGACCCCGATGCAAAGTCTGTAACAGGGCCTCCCACGCGACTTTTATAAGACTGGTGTCTTCTTATGTTGTGAAAATGTTTTTGGGCCCCCCCAGGTACCACGGCCCCGGTGCGACTGCTACCACTGCACCCTCTATAGTGGTTGTCACTGGTGCAAATCCAACCTCAGTGAGATAACTTATAAACAGCCGAAGCTGAAACACAAGAGGTCAACCAAAGGACTTTTATTTTTATTTTAGGAGGAAATGCTCTTTATTTTTGCAGTTTATTCGTTAAATATAAAAGTAGGAGATTTGTTATTAGGGCATATGGACATCATAGGGAGGGGGGGGGACTTCCCCTCTTGGAACCCCCCCCCTCCCCACTATGAGCCAGAGAATAGAACTGCTGCAAAAAAATGTCTTCCGCTCCGGCGGATTTAAAGCAAACATGTATCACATGGCCGTCCATTCATTTCATCGAGTGCTATATAATATTATTTTTCTATAGGGGAAATGTATGGTCGCATGTTGCTTACTTGCCAATAAAAACTGATCACTGGGAGTTAGAGAGTTGGTAGAACTCCGTTAATTTGAGATACCATCACTAAAATATATGACTACTCCTATATTATTGTTGTTGTTATTACTACATTATTTGTCCCCTACTTTCTCCAGTTTGTACCTGGTATATCTTTCTTATTAAAGGTTGTCCAACAAACATAGAAAATGTATGACGAGCAGTGGGGAGAGTACCCCAATGTCTTCTATGGCCGGGTCTGCACCCCCCGGGTCCCTTAATAACCATGAGAGAGATGGAGCTTTGTATTAATGTTTATATATATATAAGAAATCATTCAAAGTCTAAAAAAGCAAATACCGTAACTCCGAAACTGTTATTTATCAGACTACGATTTCAGATTTCTTATTTCCAGTGGATTGAATGGAGATTATTTGGAACACATTTATCCACATGGTTATCATTAAATAATACACAACTGCAGCTAAAAATCCATTAAATGATTGTTTTAAAACGACAGCATGGTGCTCACTGGGACAATAACACGGTAGGTGGCCAATTCTTCTTTAAGGGCAGATGCTTTATTGCATGCAACCCATTACTTTAATATTTCCAGACATGAGTGGGAGGGCTGGAGAGATTCAGGCCTCTATAGCCTTTGTATTGTGGCACCTCTGCTCTGTTTTCACTGAAAATTCTATTAGAAATATTCCCAAAAAATACTTCACAATTAAAAAACGTAATGATTTTGAAGAAGAAATGCTTCCATGGGTCAAGCAATCCAGCAATTAGACATATTTTATATTTACATCTCAGTAGCCTGAGACAGATAGTCTGGCACCTTAGGGCCCTTTTACACGCACCAATTTTCGGGCATAGAACGCTTGTTCCCAATCATTGCCCTATGTAAGCAGGGCACCGATCAGCCGATGGATGAGCAAACGCTAGTTCATCGGCTGATCATATCGTTTCTGCGGCAGAAACTATTATTGTTGTCAACAGCCCATCTCCCCTTGTAAAGAGAGAGACGTGCTGCCGACATGATAGAAATGTATGAGGACGAGTGATCGAAGTAACAAACGCTCGTGCCCATACATTACTGATAATAGCCCCTTGTGAAAGGAGCAAACAAACGCAGATCAACGAGCAGTCTCGTTGATCGGCGCTCGTTGTTACGGTCATAATGGGCCGTTGTAAAAGGATCCTTAGACTCCATCAAATAGGCCACAACTTAAGTCATGTACAGCTTTCAAATTGTCTACTCTTCACAACATTTAACACCTTCAGTAGCTTTAGGCTAGGTTTACATGATCTATGTTCCAACAAAAAAAATACGAGGCTGATTTAATGAGAAAACAGCCTCTGAATTGAAGTGTTTTTGGAGCCGATTTGCTGATTTTCAACATATTTTTGATTTTTGCAAGCGCTTTTGAAGCGTGTATTGAGGCATTTTTTCAAAGACATTTTTAAAGGCTATGTAAACCCTTTTTTAAAATAAATAAATAAAAAGTTCAATCAGTGTGTTTTGTGCAACTTTATAATTAGTTTTCATTAAAAATTCTTTTTACTTTTTGAGCTATAGCTGTTCTGTATTCTGTATATAGAACAGCTGTATCATGCGCTAAGACCTGAATCTGTCAGGTCCGCGGGACTGACAGGTTCAGTATGAGCGGGTCCTGCGTGTCTCTGACACACATGATCCACCTGTAATCGATCACATCTAAGTTATTCTCACGATGGGTATGTGGATCCACTGGGCCGTAGCGGGATAGCAGCTGGCCAAACAGGATACTAAGGCAAAGTCAATAGTTCGAATAAGGGTACCTGTGGCAATACAGACAGTAGTGATGGCAGGCTCGGATGGGACCTTGGCAGCAGGCAGACACCAGGCGCGGTGAAATACAGCAGGCGTAGTATACGAGACAACACGACTCCAACTCTCTGCGGCACAGGAACAAGGTAGCACGGGATACAGGATTCAAGTAGCAGGAACAGGAACACTGGGAACTGGAAAACACTAAGGGACCATTTGCAAAGACTTTCACGGGTAACACAACAACAAAGCTCAGGCAATGAAGGAAGTGGCAGGACCCTTCTTATTGTCCAGGGTGATTATGGGAGCAATCAGTCAATCTTTAACATGTGTGTACTCTGGCCCATTAATGCCAGGAATGAGCTCGAACGCACACCCTAGTTGTCACTGAAGGACAGGACGGCCGCATGTGCTGGCATCTCTGGGGAGGAAGACGTCTGCAGGATGATAGGACCCTGCGGTCTGCGACCGCGGACATTACAGCTATGAACCCGCTGACACTGTCAGGGTGAGTTTGAGCGGACACCTTTTCCCCAGGGCCGCCTACAGACACTGGCCTAATGTGCCTATAGATAAATACAGCCCTGATTATATTAGCTACAGAACTCCATCATTTAGCACATCATTCACGTATCATATTTCCCTGAAGGTATGACTACAGTATGATCTATGGCACACATCCATTTTTGCGCGTTCTAACTATGTCGCATCCCTCTTACACCAAAATGGTGACATTACAAGGCCACAATCAGTACTTTAAATTGCCCCCTCCGGACTAAATTTTACCCCTTTGTTGTTCTCTTGTCTATTATTCATCATTGTGAAAAACAAATTTAGCTGCTCATTTCGGACCATCTTTTCGAATACCTCCTCCAGTCATAAAAACATGGGCATGTGGGTTCTGTAAAGAGCTTAGTATATGTCTCCGAGTTATCAGTGTTCTCACAGGCAGATCGGTCACATTGTTGTAATATGATTTTTGCCATGCTTATCTGTTACCCCATTATCAAACCGAACGTCTAAAGCGCAATCCCTTGGATCTAAATATAGCTCTCCAAATCACTCAGTGGATTTAATCAGAAAAGAGAAAATGATTGATCTAAAATAGCTTCCTTTGAAGATCAAATTCTAGGAGCCATTTCATCTGCCAGAAGAGCATTATAGGAGAACAGTATCTCATGTCCAACACCTCTAGATGAGACCAATACTGGAAGAATTCCATATTCTCCCACTGAAGTAGATTCAACGTTTTATGTCTAGAGCTTCAATCGTCTTTTCATCATCGATAAGCTGAAACGAGCAAATATTTTTTGAACAGACCATAAGGCTCAATTAAAACCATTCTATTTTGTTGCAGAATTTATGGTGGCAGTCAAATTCTTGTGCCGAGGATGAAACAACACAGTGAATGCATCCATTGACCTGACACTTGGAAGATCTAACGTCTGAGTAGATCCATTGTAGATCTTTTAGAGCTTAAAAAAGGTGACCGTCTACATAAGCCAAGATGGTGATGGGTCTTCTTAAGGTCATAATGTGGTGCTCAGTCTTGTTAGAACGCATCAGGATAATTTTGTGCAGTGGCATATTTGCAATGGTGCGAAACCACACTGTGGGGCACGAGGAGTGGCAGGTCCCGATTCTGTAGACCGTTGTGGTAAAGGCAACGTTCCTGCATCTGGTACTTTCTCTGCTGAAGAGATGAACTTCTAAAGCCGGCCACACACATTACACATTTATTGGCAGATCCTGCCAATTTTGATGGTATCTACTGATTATCCGGTGTGTATGGGGGCAGCTCGATAACCTGGAAGATCAGCCGACAACTATATTATGTGTATGGATATGTGCCCTCATTGCAATACCAATCTCTTGCATGGGTACCAGCAGCTTGTTAAGGGTACGCATAGAAAAGGAGACTAAAGGGTCTTTTACACCGGCCAATTATCGGGCAAACGAGAGTTCACAGAACGCTTGTTCCTCATAATTGCCCTGTGTAAACAGGGCAACGATCAGCCGATGAACGAGCAAACGCTGATTGCATCGTTTTAAATGGCAAAACTATTATCGTCGTCGGCACCACATCTCCTCTGTAAACAAGGAGATGCGCTGCCGACATGATAATAATGTATGGGGATGAGCGACCGTAGTAACGAGCTGTCGTCCACATACTAGCTCCTTGTGAAAGGAGCAAACGAGCACCGATCAACGAGCTGTCTATTCGATCAGCACTCGTTTACACGGCCCAAGTGGGGCCGTGTAAAAAACACGTTTAGGCCACCAGTAAGATCCTTAAAGGGATTGGCTAATTTAGTAAACCCATTTTCAAATACTCTACTAGGGAATTGTGAGTAAATAGGCCTCAGTCACACTTGCATATTTTGGACAGTATTTTGGAAAATACTGTTTAAAATACGCAAGTGTAAATGACGCCTAATAAGGCCTCATACACACTTCCATTACCGTTTTCATGGCCGTTATTCACGGATCCGTGTGTCCGTGATTGGAACCGTGTGCTTCCCGTGTGTACTCCGTGTACACTTCCGTGTTTCAGTTTCCGAGAGGAAACTGAAACCCGTTCACACTATGTACACGATATTGTGAGCGCCGCACGTGCTTTTCCCTGTCCAGCGGTACTCACTGTCCAGGGTGCTGAAAGAGTTACTGCCGATCAGTGCAGCCCTTTAACTCTTTCAGCAGCCTGGACAGAGACTACCGCTGGACAGGGAATACCATGTGCGGCACTTACAATATAGATTAATGGTTCATTTAAAAAAACCTGCAACAAAAAAAAAGTTACTACTTACCCAGAACTCCCTGCTTGCCTGCCTCTTCCTCAAGTCCGGCCTCCTGAGATGACATTTCAGACCATGTGACCGCTGCAGACAATCACAGGCTGCAGCGGTCACATGGACTGCCGCATAATCCAGGGAGGTTGGACTGGATGTCAGAAGAGGGACGCGTCACCAAGACAACGACCGGGGTATATATGAACTTATTTTTCTTAAAATCGCTGCGTTCCAGCACTAATCAGCAGCCTCTTCTCTCTATCAGTGCTGACAGGGAGAAGGGGCTGCCGATTAGTGCAGTGCAGTATCTGTCTCTATGTGTACCTCTGCCCGCCCGGGCGTTGCTAGGCAACGGCTCCGTCACACACGGACGGCACACGGATGCCTTCCATGTGCCTTCAGTTTTTTTGAAGGCCCCATTGACTTGCATGCGCCTCATGGTCACGGAATCTCGGACCAAAGTAGGACATGCTCTACTTTTGTCGGAACGGAGCAACGGTACCGTCAAAAAAACTGAAGTGTGCATGGCCCCATTGAAATTTAATGGGTCAGGGTGCTAGCCATTGGAAAAACGGCTAGCATCCTGAAGGAAAACACTGAAGTGGGCATGAGGCCTAAGTAGTAGGAGGTCCTGTGTTCAGGCAAGGCAAAGAGTGGCTAGAAAGAGCCTATTTTTCTTTTTTATATCCGTACATTACGCAGACAGCCCATTAACATTGAAAGCCCAAATGCACACAAAAAGTGCTGCAGTCTATTGCAAACTCTCTCCAAATGTAAAGGGGCCCCCAACCTATATCCCAACCCTCTGAGCCAGAAGGCACTGCAAAGGTCAGGAACCAGTGGTTTCCCTTTGCCGAAGCAAAGGAAGAACTGATCTGTGCTCCAGCATTTGCATAGGTTGTTGCCCACCTGTCTGCCACAGCTTGAAATCTAGGTTTGGCGCCCCTAGATGGGGAAACCAGGTTGCAGGGGGGTGAGAAAGAATATGCTATCAATTTATGAGTGGTGGGGGTTCAACCTCTGGGACCCCACGACCCTGAGAATAAAGGGGCCACAGCGCTGAGGCCCCTGTAATGTCCTCATGAAATGCACGGAATCTGGGATGAGATCCAACAGCAACTTTCTTTACTATATCTGATACTGCAGAGAAAATTAACCTTTGCTGCCTGGTTTCCCAACTGATCGCTGCGGGTTCCAGCAACAAGGCACCCTGTCATCAGCTTATCCTGAGTCAGTACATGCCGTGTGCCAAATTTATTATGTGTAGACACTTTTGGCACCTTCCTCAACAGTTTTGGAAAGTATCTTAAAAAATGAGGCGCGGCTAAGAGAAGTCATAAAATGCGCCAGATTTGTTAAAGACGTTAAAGACGTACACAAATGAAGCCAGGCACTGCTATTTACTTAACATTTACTCTACCATCTCATTGAACCTTGTATAGTAGATGAGAATCGGGATATTGGCACTAATGGAGATGTCAGAATTAAAAAACTGATAATTTAGCGCTTTCTTTAAAGAACAACTTTGGTGAAGCGATGGTATCAGTGTTGCATTAGCTTAGGCTAGCCTTAAACAAAGTAATATTTAAAGGGGGTGTCTGCTTTTTATATGAAGGTTTCGCTGAAAACGAGATGATCACAAAGTGCCCTGGTTCTAGGATCCCAAGTGATCAGCTGTAATCTGCAAGAAAATCTGGTAACAAGTGTTCAATAGCCCTGCAGTGCCACCACAGGGGAAATTAAGTATTACATGGTGTCCCTTGAAATCAATGTGATCTCTTTGTAATGCACAAACACACATGGTCCTCCAAAGATAGAGAACTTTTGCCACTCTGGCTAATTTATATAGGTTCCCAAATCCCCTCTATCAACTAAGAATGCAGTAATAGGGTATTTAAAAAATGGGTTATTTAAACCAGACAACCCCTTTAAACCCGACGCGATGATCATGCTGAGAATTAGGACATGTTTGGTGAACGACAAAGCAGCTCTGATGATCAGATTTGTATATGATAATTTTAGGTGTTAGGGCTCTTTTACATGGGATAATGATCGGGCAAACGAGCGTTCATATGAACTCTCGTTCCCAGTTATTGCCCTGTGTAAACAGGGCAGCGATCAGCCGATGAACGAGCAAACGCATCGTTTTAATTGCCGAAACTGTTATTGTTGTTGTCAGCACATCTCCTGTGTAAACAAGGAGATGCACTGCCGACACGATAGAAATGTATGGGAAGGAGCGATCGGAGTAACGAGCGCTCGTCCACATACTAGCTTCTTGTGAAAGGAGCAAATGAGCGCCGATCAATGAGCTGTCTCGTTGATCGGCGCTCATTTACACGGCCCAAGTCGGGGCCGTGTAATACCACCTTTAGGCCAACAGTAAGGTCCTTAAAGGGATTCATCGGCGCTCGTGGTTATGGCCAAAAGTGGCGGTGCAAAAGGACCCTTAGTAAGATATGTTACGTATGTGACCAGCCTGAAGAATGGTCATACGTAGTCTAGATACCGTATATATGAGAAATAACTAGTATGTCTGACAGTCTAAAGCGCTGATTATCTCACACAGAAATTTTCCAACATATTGGGGGATCTCCATGCGATTAACACAACCTGTCCTATTCTGGTGTTCCAAAAGAAGGATCAATGAGATCTCATCCATGAAGCCGGTTGTGCCACCATCTGATACAGTTGATTGAGTTCGAAAACTCAATTATTTCCTGATCTCCAGGAGTGAAGCAAACCATCCTGCTGACCCACCTCCCTTCCAGGTGGCTGTTTTACCCGTCCAACCCTAGTAAGAATACAATGAAATGTTCTAATAATTTATAATGCTGGTGTCGCTGTTTCATATATTCATTTTTATCATGCACTCGAGAGCAATTAACACTACTTATGCTGGAAAATATCATCTAGTTCTTCGTGTAATGAGTGGTTGGCAGGTTCTTCTGGCCCTGGATAGTGACAATAATATGACAGATGCCTGCTGGTCTGATTGAGGAGAGGTACCGACTGCTATTTATAGAGGATGGGTTCCTTACGTGTCTGTGCTTACGTGAGTGGAGGACACGCACATGCTAATAATGTGCTATTATGTCCAGGTGTTACAGATACTGAGCCAGCATATCGCCTGCTGTTCACTATTCAATGAATGTTTGATTCCGAGCTCTAAAATGTCGGTAAGTTAACCTATCAATTAGTAAATTTATATGGGAATTATGCTTCCGGAAGCATCATCACTCCGCACATAGCAATTACTCAGTCTGGATTAACATTTAAACTACATTTCTATTTCTCCTTATCAGTATTGAGCACATTTGGTAGGAAACTATTTTAAGTGATGGAAGGAAATGAACAGTGAGGGGAGCTGGGTAGAACAGTGCAGAGGGGGTGATGAGCAGTCAGACACAGGCAGACATGACAGATGAGCAACCAATTTTATTACAGTGGAGACTTGAAATTTGGTCAAAAGTCATGTGACTGCAGAGTCAAGGGAAGATGAAAAGTCAAATGACAGTAGATAGTAGAAGTGGAGAAGAGCAGACAGGTGGCTGTATAAAGCAAAAGTAGAAATGAACAGACAGGTGGCAGTAGAGAGTAAGACATCTGCAGTCATGGCAGGGAAGAGTAAGACATCAGCAGTCGGTTGGCAGTAGAGAGTAAGACATCAGCAGTCTGGTGGCCATAGAGAATAAGACATCAGCAGTCAGGTGACAGTAGAGAATAAGACATTAGCATTCAGGTGACAGTACAGAATACGACATCAGCAGTCAGGTGGCAGTAGTGTGTAGTAGATGAGTAGTCTGGTGGCAGTAGAGCAGTAGTAGAGATAAGGAGTTAGGTGGCAGTAGAGAGCAGAAGTAGAGATGAGCAGTCTGGTGGCAGTAGAGATGAGCAGTCAGGTGGCAGTAGAGAGCAGAAGTAGAGATGAGCAGTCAGGTGGCAGTAGAGAGCAGAAGTAGAGATGAGCAGTTAGGTGGCAGTAGAGAGCAGAAGTAAAGATGAGTAGTCTGTGTGCAATAGAGAGTAGAAGCGGAAATAAATAGGAGACAGTACAGATCAGAAGTGGAGATTAACAATTATATTATATAAGAAAGCTAAGGCATCTGAGTTGCCAAAAAAGAGCCTCAGAACCACAGAAGAAATGTGTCATGTCCAAACTAAACCCACTGTTCTAATATTCATCCCAATAAAATAAGAGGATGCATATCATGGAAAGTGTTGTCTGTTTCGACTTTAAGACAATACACTAAAAAAACAGTGGCGTACTTAGACAATAGAGAACCCTTTGTGCAAGAATAGTATACAAGTAACCTTGCTTTCTAATAGCTTATCACAGAGCACCCCCAAAAGTCTCTAACAATACGCAAGTAATTACTAGATATCAAAATTAACGAGCCAAGTCCCATGTATGTAATTTAACAGCAGTAGGATTCTAGCTGCTGCTTTAATTGTGACAGTGGGCCCCCTTACCTACTGGGCCCTTGTGCAGCTGCACAGGTTGCACAAATGTACCTACTAAAAAACAAGTCATATGTTATAGGTCTAAAAATGTCATAGACTAGTGAATTTTCATACAAAATCTGCCTGCCTTGACGTGTCCTCATTTGAGAAACCTTGAACTTGTCTTCAACAGACACATTAGGAGAACATTAGAAATTTATCCTTAAGCTGTCATTGGATAAAACACAAATACATTTTCATAAAAATAAAACATAATACATTGAAAAAGACCAGTTCCTCGTTTATCTACTGGGGCCGCTACCAAGCCAGTACCATAGTGTGGGCCAAGCATATGGGTCATAGTAGAAGATATAAATGAATGTGATAGAGGATGGTTAAGGTGCCAGTTAGAGTATGGTTAGCTGTGTACTAATCTTGCAGTGGATGGTAAGGAGGTCCATCAGGGGATATTTCAGTTTATGCAGGTAAGGAGTCAGGTTGAAGTAGAAGATGATAACACACAAGGGATATTAGAGGATGAGAAGGTATGGGTCAGGTAAGAGAAGATAATGAAAAGCGTAACAGCAAAGTCATAGTAGAGGATGAGTAGGAATGAGTAAGGTAAGAAAAGACGATGGAGAAGGTAACAGCCAAGTGATAATAGAGGATGAGCAGGAATGAGTGAGGTAAGAGAAGATGATGGAGAAGGTAACAGCCAAGTATAGTAGAGGATGAGCAGGAATGAGTAAGGTAAGAGAAGATGATGAAGGTAACAGCCAAGTATAGTAGAAGATGAGCAGGAATGAGTAAGGTAAGAGAAGACGATGGAGAAGATAACAGCCAAGTGATAATAGAGGATGAGCAGGAATGAGTAGGGTAAGAGAAGACGATGGAGTAGGTAACAGCCAAGTACAATAGAGGATGAGCAGGAATGAGTATGTAAGAGAAGATGATAGGGATATTAACAACCAAATGATAGTAAAGAATGTGCAGGAATGAGTAAGGTAAGAGAAGATGATGGAGATTGTAACAGTCAAGTATAGGTAGAGGATGAGCAGGAGGTAAGGTAAGAGAAGATTATGGAGAAGGTAACAGCCAAGTATTGTAGAGGATGAGCAGGAATGAGTAAGGTAAGAGAAGATTATGGAGAGGGTAACAGCCAAGTATAGTAGAGGATGAGCAGGAATGAGTGAGGTAAGAGAAGATTATGGAGAGGGTAACAGCCAAGTATAGTAGAGGATGAGCAGGAATGAGTGAGGTAAGAGAAGATTGTGGAGAAGATATCAGGTGGCATTACAAAACTCAAGGACAAATGAATGGCTCATGGATAGCAGGAGGTAGGGAGATTAGCAGTACACATCTCTGTCATTTAATAAAACGGTGGGACAGATGATGAATAAGATTAATTAAAGAACTCTCTAATCCATACACAATTCTATTAGGATATTGGTAACACTGGGCTCATCTGCCAGGGGGTTGTAATCACTATTCTGATCCAGGTCTGTCTTTCCAGACACAAGGCATATATAACCTCCAAACAGACAAACACATAAATTCTATCTATTCTCAATAAATACATGGAGAATACAAAGATACAATCACATTCCATAGATTTCAGGCTGTTATAGATCATTAAGTAACTTTACACATACACAGATGATGAGGACGTGCCTAGACTGAAGATATGTATGTTTATTCAATTAGACTAGTCTCCGAGGGGACTGATTCATTGTTATTTGTGCCTGTCGTGTAGCACGCTCCTTAATCCTCTCCTTTATAAAGACGCTGAAATGAAATTCTTTTCTTCTCATGGTTCCACAAACGCTGGCTATAGTGAGAAGCAAGTATGGTCATTGCTGAAAAAAAAACTTATCTTTTGGGAATAAGAATGGGTTAATGTTGGGAACACAGGACCCCAAATTATATAACATTGTATATTCATTATTTATAGGGGAAAAGAAATGTATTTGACTATATGACTATTGCATAGCTCAACTACATTAGATTACATTAGACGAATTGAAATTATATGAGGGTTTTCTCAGAATGGAGACATTACTATTAATTTCAAACCAAAAGAGGATTTCGATGAAGTTGCATGGGTACCATAAAATAATATTACCTTTCCTTTATTTTAACTTTTCTTATCTTCCATTTCCTTCATTTTTTTGCTGTCTTCCCTTCCACTAGATGTTTGGTCAATGTTTGGTAGGAAACTATGCTTGGCATTGTTTGGGGGGCACTGTGCTTGGCAAGTATAGTAAACTTATCTGTCCTCTAGCGACGCATCCTCCTCCTCCTCTCGGCCGCCGCCTGTTTCGGCTTGTGCACTTTTGTTTGTTTCCTGCTGCCTTTGACCTGTACTTACCTTCATTACCTGACCCTGGCTTGTCTGAATACTCTTCTGGCCACTCTACGGCACCACATTCCTTATCTGACCACTGTTGTGGACCCGGCTACTCTGACTACGACTACCTGCACTCATTGTTATGTTTCTGAATCAGTTTTCATTGTTTTTGCCCCAAACTATCCCCTTGTATTCTGGTTCCAACTACGATAGACACTATCCAGGGATCAAACACCAGAATAAATTAGGGCACTTAAGTCCTGGGGCCAGCTGAATACCTTGACCCAAACCGCAGTCGTGAAAAAAGGGTGGTCCTATAGGTGAATTTGGTAATGGAGAGTTGCTCTTTCTCTGGGTATCGCAGTATCCAGATCATTACAGTAGCTTCTATTTGTAGAAACACCTATGTAATGGCAAAAAAACAATATAGTATAACTAATCTGATAAAAAAAATACGTATGTCATATGATTCCCTAATATAAGAAAAAAAGCGAAAAAATTGACAATATCTTAAATTTGACTACATTTTTTTCGCGGATAAAACAATAATGACGCTTCTACCTGATGAAGTTGTACGGTAACAAGCACAACTCAACTGAAGCCTCTGAAGACAATGCTGCTCATCCAAACATGCAAGCTGTTCAGTAGAGCAGAAGAGTAGCTTACGGGCACCTCTGATATCGTGTATCTCCCGTGGAAATAATAGGATTGGGCAGGTAAAAACCAACTTGTCTTCATTCATATTTTCAACATCAACAGCCTTACTCATGGGTCTGCCAGTTCCCGTAGACATAACATTGTCAACAAAGCCCCAACCAAAAATCGAATGTCTATGGGCAGCTTGACTGTTGATATACCGGGCAGGAAAAACACATCTTAAAAACTTATTGTGAGACCGAACAGATCATGAGATGTTTATGAGGTGCAGATATATGACATCACTAAACTACAGACTATGGGATGATGTCAAATGAGGTCTGCACAGAAAACATGTAGAATTTGCAATCCCTTGCAGTTCCTTAGGTTATTATTAAGCTAACCTGCCCCCCCCCCCCCCACCCACCAAAGGGAGTGATTAAGCCATGTCCTAATATATTTTTTTTGTTGGCTCCATATAGCTACACTACATTAGAGGGTTGCCCAGGATTAAAATAATGGGATCTGCTTTATTTTTCCAGAAACAGACCCACTCCTGTCTATGGGTTGCGTCTGGTATTGCAGTTATTACCCATTCAATTGAATTGGGCTAAACTGCAGTACCAGACACAGCCCATGGACAGATATGGAGCTATTTTGGGTGAGAAAAAAAACAGACCATTTTTTTATAATCGTAGACAAGACAACACCTATACATAAGTTTTCTAAGACTTCAATATTGATGACCTATCATTAGGTTATCAAGTGAATGGGACTGAGCTTCAGTACCAGGCACAGCCACTACGTACGGAGATGTCCTAGTAAACAGTGAAGAGGCGGGAGCACGTGGCCTCTTTAATCGGTAGATCGGTGGGGGTGCTGGGAGTCGGAACCACACCAATCTGATATTGAAGACCTACCCTGAGGATAAGTCATCAATATCAAAGTCCCGGAAAACCCCTTCAACATACAGTAAAGCTTTTTACGTATTCCCGAAGGGAGAAGGTCATTTGTTCTTGATTTTGTATAGAAAGAATAATAATTTTTTTGGGTATTCTCTGTTCCAATGGGTGAATTTAATTAATTTGTAACATGTACATAGACACTGATCTCATTGAGGTCCATTAATGACGAGACGGCATGAAACTCTAGGCAGACAGGAGCCAGACTTTTACTCATATCTCACCTTCTGCCGTGACAGAAGAACAATTTTATTTTCGGAAGAGACAAGACTGTGTGCATACTGCCAAACTGAGGCCCCGATAGCAAATATCTAATGACAGGAGATTCTACACGAACAGACCAGGTCACCACCTCTTCTTAATAGACCTGTCAGCAAACTGTTAATTCCTCATGCAACAAAGCCTGGCCTAGAAACCGTCTCATTTCAAATCACTACGTACTAATAAAGTAATGACTAAAATACAATAAAATGACTAAACTTCTTAGAACATCCAGATTTATTACTTATCTCGCCGAGCTATCAGATTGTGACAACGCCAAGAACATCACTTGTAATTACTTTCAAGTCTGCAAAAGTCTTAACGAAGAAAACTCTAATGTTATATTCTGGATTTCGATGTAGAACCAGATGTAGAAGTTTCTCCCATAAATTTAAATTCGTTTTTCAAGCTCATTATAAGACCATTGACATTAAGATGAAAATTGTCTTTTATGAAATGGGTTCTTGCTCCAACAAGGCAATAAGGAGGATGCAGGTTCTTAACATCTTCTCTTAAATGTTCTTGTATTAAAAGCTTAGGATTTTTCTAATAGTTTATTTCCACCATTACATAATAGGCAGTGTTATTATGATGCAAAGAGGGACATGCGAAAAATAGACGTTTTCTTTACGATCAAAAGTTCTCCTGCCTGTATTGCAATATTGGGACTTGGGATGGTCCCAGTATTGACGTTCTATTACCAATGCCCTAAAGGAAGATGTTCATCGGACTCTGGTACCTATAGTATTGTCCGCCTCCAGGACTCAACATTAAATTGGCTGTACAGATGGCATGCTTAATTACGCCCAATGATTCTGCCTACTCTGCCTACCCAATATCCCAACCATTGGAGAAGCTAAAGCAGTCTCCATTAGCTTCAAGCTAAATCAGATTTTAAGAGAATGCAGGGCACTCCCTGAAGAGCAGAAAATAACCCCAACAAATATACTTTGATCCAGCCATTAATTTCAAAATCAAATGTCATTTTATTATAAATCGATACAAACCAGAGCCTATAAGGTTATCACATTAGTATTCTCCACTATAGGACCCCATATTAATGTACAAGGAGTCCCTGATGTAGGACGTTTTGAAAGGAGTTGCCAAGAGCTTGGGTAAGTTACATGAGCCCTTGCAGTGTTGAGGGGGTCAAGAGGACAGTTCCCTGGACTTGGCAGAAGGGGCATTAAATGACGGAATTTGATCCATTTATTCAGCCCCCGGGTGCTGTACTGCGCATGCGGCGAATTCCGAAGCCAAGGCATGGGCACGCTCAGAAGAATACGGGGCCAGGCATGATCATGGCTTCTACACTGACTGGCCCTGTCAATCAAAGAAGGTAGGGAGGGACTAGGGATAGAAGGTAGAGCAATGGTGACGTCCTCGTTGCTCCAAAAAGCTAATTTGCATATGAATAATAAAGTTATTATCGCTGCAACGGAGCCACGCGTCTGAAAAATGAAAACCGCGTTATATTCAGGCGAGGCTGCGCTATATTACCGGGCTGCTGCTTTGATTGCCACTTTCTGGTGACAGACTCCCTTTAATATTATGAATAGCACTATTCCTTTGTATCCCACATACATATCTCAGCCTCCTGCTGCTGTGACCAGTGATCCAGTCTGTACTCAGCTCCTATGGACCTGAATATGAGCTGCATACAGATACAGAAGTGGCGTCAGGCAGCAGAGATTGTGTGGGAACGCTGCTCTGCACTAAACAGAATGATCACCATAGCCTCATCCAGTATACTACGAGAACATTATGCCGCTGGTTTGGACGTCTAGTACACTTAAAGGGTATGAACACTTATGCACCGATTTTTTTTTTTCATTGCTCCAATGCATCTAAAATAAAAACCTACGTTTAGTAGGTTGTCAAGAAGTAAGGAAAAAACTGAAGGGATTATGACTGCAGGATGAGACTACACAGGTTTGGTTAGTATGAGATGCATTGGTCTGCAAAAAAAGCTGCAGACACAAAATAATAGGATATTTTTAATTTTTAAGACTATTTCGCTTCGTATTAGCATTGCAGTAATAATAAAAAATAAGTCTGTAAAAGTATACATATCATTCAAAATGATGCACTAATATGAGGAATAATAGCGGATATATTTGCAGACTAAATTGACATTCCTACTGTTATTCTTTTAATGGCGAGTATTGCTACTATCAGACGCAGAAGGGGGTCAAATAAAACCACTGCTCATTCTGTAATAAAGCGTTAACCTTAAATCCAGGCAATTGTGCCCCTGAGCTCCTGCTGATATATGGCAAGAACAATTTTTAGTCTCCAGCTAGATTCTCCCTCCCCCATCCATTTATAAAGTGTGTGCGGGCAGATAAGAGCCGGATCAGCGCTAATGCTGCTGGTTGATCGATGGACTCAGGAGCTATATGAGGATAGAGCAGATACGGATTATTTATTATATATTATTATTACTGATAACTCTGCTCTAAAGGACAGGCCAGACAGATCATCTCTGTTACCCCAGGAAGAAAGACAATTCTGAATAGAGGTCATTTAAAATGTGCCCAGAGGACTACTTATGGACTATAGAAATCATACATATTCTAGTTGGGACTGAAGAAGTGTCAGATAATAATTATTGAAAGTTTATAGAGTATTTCCCTTTAGAAATAAAAAAAATATAAGTCCCTGACATGTGGTACTTCTGACAAAATAATTTTCAGCTTTTCCTTAGAAAGAGGTAAATCTGCCAATGAACGTAAATAGCCAGAATTGCCTTTTCGAGAGTCTGGGGAAGCTGGGTGACTACCGCTTTGGGAGCTGTACTGACGGCCAAGTTGGTGGTCAATCAAATCAAGCAAAAACACTGCACTTTTGTAATTTGCTTCTATTAAAAAATTTCATCGTTGAGCTTGTGCAGCTTCTATGTATCACAGTGCATAGAAGCTGCAGAATACTGTTCTCAGCCGAATCCATCAGAGAGCTGGTCTGTCGAGTCATGGTACAGCGGCTCATGCCTACTCCTGCACAATCTTCTAAGCTTAAAAGCCCCCAAAGGTGTCCATATCCTTTAATTGTCAAGCCATGTTTATTCAACATACACGGTGGTCACGTAGGATATGTTGGCGGGCTCTGGTCATGTGTGTAGGCACCTGAGCGTGGCGATCCACAGGCTCCTCTCGTAGGTGGAATTCGTAGCAGAGAGTGGTACCTTATGGAACAAGCTGTCAGGAGGAGATACCGCACAGGGCTGGCAGGACAACTCAGACTGGAGGAAGGTCTGTGGAGGGGAGTTGGGTTGTGCCAGCGTTAGGCACTGAAAAGGTAGACCCTGTGAATCATGCTGGGCAGAAAACACCACTTACCTTGATCTCACTGACCTGGGCCCTTACGTCATGGGGGTCCTGTGTCTGCTGCAAGTGGTTACCGAACACTTCCAGAGGGAGAGGGCTCCTGCACAGAGGCAGGTGGAGGCTGTGGACCCCCTGCCAAAAAGAGAGTATGACCTGAGTCTCAGCCAAAGTAAGGACATAGACACAGTGTACTGCAAGTGCCATGAGTTGTTTTATACTCATAAGTCTGCAACCGCCAAGCTTTGTACCCAGTTGTGACTGTAACTGCCACACCGTGTACTATATTCTGTAACCATTGTGTACCGTGTTGTAACCATTATGCTCGTGGCCCCAAGTGGAGATAAGTTACGTTTCTGTTGACAGCTGCTGTGTCCGACTCCAATACTGTGCCATCCTTGAGTTGGGTTCTGGGTCAGGGCCAATGGCCATATTTATTTAGAGGGCCATATTTAAGGGCCCTTTATTACAAAGTTGTCCCTGACAGCTGACAACCAATGTGGGAGCTATAATGTGGGCCATATGAGTTGTCATCCGTACTTTCCTGAAACAGGTGTAACTCAGGAAAGGGAGAGGAGATTGGTTGTCTACCTGATGTATACTTACTATTTACTCTTGGATTTTTTAAATTTTCCATGTTGCTATCTATATTTATAAAAAGTTACAAAAATATTACCGTTTCCACATTCACAAAAGAGGGCAGGGTTACAATGAAAGGTAACCCCTCTATTCTAATCCTCTCTCACACCACTGACAGTAGGTGATAGACACGACTCAGCTCGTCCTCCCTCTCCCTGCACAGTGACTTCTCCACATATCACAGAGCATGCTCACTACAATCATCCATAGAAGTCGATATGTCATTTTCTGACTTTGAATTCTTTCATCCAGGTGCCTGCTGTAAAGCAAATCTCTGGAACTGCTGTTCACAGTTCTGTAAAAAAATAAAATAAAATGTAGAACATAAAAACAGATAAGAAGTCCAGCCAAATAAAAAAACATTACCGTGTTGGATACATTTTTAGAGGGAGGGAGCATATTTTCCCCCAGTCAAAAATGATTGAATTTCGGCAATAAAAATATCTTTTGACCTACATGGTACATTTGGCCCTCACTAATGAAAATCAGCCTGGAAATTCGAGGAATAATTTCTACACCAGTCAAGTAGAGGAACTCATCGCGATTCACGAACGTTCTCTCTCCAGCTCACGGAAACTGTAGCAAATTGCTCCATTATATCGACATATTGCCAAGAGGACTCCGTGCTGATCGTCTCTCTGGGGACGTGACGTAGATGTGCGGTTCTCTAGATGAGTGGGTAGAGGACGGGTAGAGAGCTGTCATTAATAGCACGTGTGTTGGGGAATTCTCTCACTCGCGTTGCCAAGTAACAGCCTTCAGGCAGTAGAAATAAACGGTTAGGTAATTCAGTTTATTTTCCATGTTAATTGCCTATTCATTATACTGATAGCGGAGAATGTGGATAGGGAAAATAGATTAGGTTCAACAAACACTTCCACATCAAGACGGATGATGAAGGCTTTATAATGCTGTCACCTTGGGGTATAAATAGAATATAGTCGCTGGAAAAATAATCCACATTTATTTTAGAACGCTAAGTTTATGCACTCTGATGTATATATGTATGTGGTTGTGGGTCCCTTAGAAAACGGGGATAATATGGGAACATTATTGATTTAATAAGGTTAGGACTCGGGAGAGAAATGCAGTTACAAAGGCTTCAAAGTAGTTTTCCTGGAGGCTTCGAGCTACGTACACTAAGGGTCAGTTCACACGCTGCGTAAATCCTGCGGATTTTCCGCGATGGAATTAGTTGCGGAAAATCCGCAGCAAATACTGTGGCAGCAAATTGGATGAGATAAAACAAATCTCATCCACAGGCTGCGTAAATATTGAGCGGAAAAAACACTCAGAAATTGACCTGCGGTGCGGAATTTTAGTCTGAAGCATGTCAATTGTATTTGCGTAAACGCTGCTTATTTGTTGCGGGTTTCACCCACTGAATTCAATGCAGAGGTAAAACCTGCAACAAATAGCAGTTGTGTTTTTTTGCGGTGGGTTCACATCAGATAGGGCATGAATCCGCAGCATCTAGGCTCTTTGTGAAAGGGGTTTGTTAGCCCCTTCAGGACCTGGCCAGTAATGGCCATCAGGACCATCTATTTTTGTCTTCCTACGTTATGATTGTCAGAACTTTTTTATTTATCCTCCGATATGGCTGATTGAGACCTTGTTTTGATGCGGGACAAGTTGTACTTTTATTTAAGCTCCATTTTTGGGTATAGGGATTTTAGCGTTTAATTTTTAGGAATCCAATTAGAAATTGGAATTGATTGAGGAATCCAATTAGAAATTGGAATTAATTTAGGAATTAAAGGGACTATTGTCATTATTAGGGCTGTGCTGGGTCTAGCTAGAGCCAGCAGCAGCCTGCCACTAATGGCACCCGGCGATCATGTGACCAGTCACATGACCAATTGGACCAATAGAGGCTGTGGCGCTGCCTCTATTCTATGCACAGCGCTAATTGCAAGAGAACAGAGAAGATAGAAACAGTGAAAACTGCTTCTATCTTCTCCTCAGGGTCCCCGGCAGTCACTGACTGAAAATGATCTTCTAAGTCGGCTCTGTACTTTTAGTATTCAGTTGTTTTGTGTTCCCGCGCCGTATGCTAATGAGCAGAAAAGAGTCAAATCTACAGTCAAAAAGAGTCAAATCTACGCTTTTCATCTCTTGCAGTTAGTTTTTTATTGTTTTTTTTGCTTTTTCATGTATAAAACTGTACAGAACAATATCTTTCAGGAGGTAAATCCACATTTACTCAGGTACAGCAGTCACTACTAGATTATTTCACAAATCAGCAGTAAAGCCGGCCGAAATCACATTACTGGAAGGGACGTGAAGTTGGTTCCCAGGCTTTACAGAAAACTAATTTCCCCTGTATTGTGTGTAACTACCCCCGGCGTAGGAGCTTTTCCGCTCTGATATCAGATAAACTGCTTTATAAATCTCGAGGGGAATAAGAGGGATTTCAGATTTTATAAGATCTCCAGTTTGTGGCATTTAGAATTTCTAATAGTGATTTCGAGGGAGAGATCGATCCAAAACAAGTCATTATTACAAATGGTCTGTCTGTCCTTGCTCAGCAGGTTGTGACAATGTCCGTCAGTTCTAATTCAAGGAGAGAGAAGGATGTAACGGAGCCTGAGCATAGAGCAGATGATGAGGATGAAGAGACGTCTAGAGCCGTTCCTCAGGGACTCCAGTGTTATAAGATCGCTGCCTACTGTAATGTCCATTGTGAGCAGCTGCTTCTCAAACACACACATGCGGACATGCTATGCTGAGAGGCCTCTACAGATCACTCATGTGTCCGCTCATGCTGTACTTCCTGCTTCGCGAGTAAAAATCTAGAAATACAGTGAAGACTGACACAGCAGCAAAATAGGAGGGAGCTACCTAAGAGCAGGAGGCCATTTATTTTTTTTCAAACCCCCTTGCCAAGAATCTTTCTAAAATGTTGACCCAATATTCCCCTCCCGACAAGATTAGAGCTTCTTATTCATTCTTTATCCTCTTTTACAAAAGTGGAGAGATTTACTAAGAAAAAAGGTGCCAGAATTCTGTAAAAAAAAAGTGCACTAAATAAATGTATATGTTTTGCATCAAAGATATTATGCATTTTAGACATTTTTTGCACCTATCTCAAAATTCTAACCTTTCTTGAAAAAAGGCAAGTGACATTTTTTGTGTAAAATAGTCATAAGGTGGCGCCATTTTCACAATATGGTAACTCGATGCATCCTACTGGTAGATTTATTTTAATGTGTGGCAGATGGAAACTGGCAGCAGGAATAGGGTGGGCGCCATGCTTCTACAATCCTGATGCTTAGCCAGGTTGAACTGGATCCCATGTACTGTTTAAGATCATGACTATATTTTAAAGGGGTTGTACAGAATTGAAAAAATATGTCTGATTTTTTTTAAACAAAGCGCCACACCTGTAGCTGGTTGGATCCGGTATTGCAGTAGTGAATTGAGCTGAGCTGCAATACCTGGCACAACCAATGGACAGGGATGGCACTATTTTTTGGAAGAAAGCAGCCATGTTTTTATAATCCTGTACAACCCCCGAAATTTAGGGTGTATCTATCTATACATATCAAGTGGACTCAGACCGCTACACATTATTGTTGCATTGTGGATATTGCTTGTTATATCTATACTAATTATTTCAATGGTGGTTGGACACATTAATTAGTATAATTTTCTTTAAATATTATAATAAATTATTATTGTATTCCTTCAGTACTAAAATTATTTGTGCTGTTTTTTTGTACTATTAGGGTATGTTCACACTGGCTATTTTCAGCCGTTTTTCGGGGAATGGCTGAAAATCGGAATCAGAACGCCTCCAAACATCTGCCCATTGATTTCAATGGGAAATACGGCGTTCTGTTCCGACGGGGCATTTTTTTATGCCTCATTTTCAAAAACGCCGTGTAAGAAGACGCCCTGTAAAAAGAAGGGCATGTCACTTCTAGAGCCGTTTTTTGGAGCCGTTTTACATTGACTATAAAAAAAAACAGCTCCAAAAACGTCCGTAAAAAAACACAGCGAAAAACGCTAGTTTGATTAAAAAACGGCTGAAAATCAAGAGCTGTTTTCCCTGGAAATCAATGGTGATGCAAAGCTATGGTTTCCATTTGTTTCAGTTTGGATTTCGTTCATGGGTTCCCCTGACGGAAAGGTCCGACGGAATCCATAAACGGAACCCCGACGCAGATGTGAACGAAGCCTTAGTCCTGTAAGTTTTGCTACAATTCCCTGTTGATGAGATATGAATTTTGCTACAGTCCTCAATTAATAGAGGAAGACGTGGAATAGTTGTGAAGACTGAAGCGGTTGGAAATGGAAGGTATTTGTGGATGTGAATCTAGGTGGCACGGGGCGTAGCTTGGGGGGCTGGCAGGTAATGTGCTCCAGGTGTTGAGAGGACCCTGGTAAAGGAAAGGTTTGCTGTCTGTGAGGTAGTATTTGGGAGAATTGGTTAAATGTTAGAAGATATTTTATGTCTTGGGAAGTACAGATGAAATACTGTTTATCTCTCGAAAAACAGTCTGGTTCCTGTCATAAAATAAGGGTTTAATTTTTTGTATCCTGGCCAAAACAGTAATTTATTAAGACACATTTAATGAAGGTTTTGGAAGAAGTAATTCACTTGAAATCATTTTCCCTCATAGATAATAATTTTATTTCCCTGGGAAGTGCGTACGTGACATGAGTGCGTGATGGCCGCTAGTGTAGAGCACTTCAGACCTGCAAACTAACTATGGTCATAGGATATTACACCTGACATATGGACCGAAATGCAGAACTGACATGTTGTATAGCGTATTCCCAGTGCCCACAGCAAATATACAGGTAATAAAGGCATAATGTTATATCCAGGACAAGGAGATACATGTATACCTGGAGCCATTCAAGTACGGTTTATAGAAAAAAACACTATTCAGATGCCTGTAGGACTTATTAGTGTGAGGCAGATACACAATATAAGGAAGTAAAGGCTCAATTACGAGGTACAAGATTTGCGCACACTCAAGAGGGGTAGTAGTAGAAAAGTAGTGAGAGGGAGAAGTAGTGGCAAAGAGAAGTAGTGGGAGGAGATGTAGTGGGAAAAGAATAAGTGGGAGGAGAAGTAGTAGGAGTGAGAACTAGTGGGAAAGAGATGGAGTCGGAGAAGTAGTGGGAGGGAGAAGTAGTGGGAGGGAGAAGTAGTGGGAGGGAGAAGTAGTGGCAAAGAGAAGTAGTGGGAGGAGATGTAGTGGGAGTAATAGTGGGAGGAGAGGTAGTGGGAAAAGAATAAGTGGGAGGAGAAGTAGTAGGAGTGAGAACTAGTGGGAAAGAGATGTAGTCGGAGAAGTAGTGGGAGGGAGAAGTAGTCGGAGGAGAAGTAGTGGGAGGGAGAAGATATGGGAGGGGAAAGTAGCTGGAGGGAGGGAAAAGAAGAGGAGGGGATGGAAGGTAGGAACATAGACAATCCTCCTACATTATATACACATGCCACATAAATACCCTGCAGCAAAATAGTTCAGATAGCACATTTTCTATATTTAAGCCTAATTTATGGCTCAAATTAATCACAACAATAAGGGCACGTCTGGATTAACACGTAGTTGCTTTTAGTAACGTGCATTTGTAAGTAGTTGCAATGAAACAATATAAGGCTGGATTCACACGAGCGTGGCGTTTTTGCGCACGCAAAAACGCGGCATTTTGCCTGCGCAAAAGCCACTTAACAGCTCCGTGTGGCAGCAGCATATGATGCGCGGCTGCGTGATTTTCGCGCAGCCGCCATCATTATGACATTCCATTTGGATGTTTGTAAACAGAAAAGCACGTGGTGCTTTTCTGTTTTCATTCATCCTTTTCACCGCTGTTGCACGAATCACACAGTTTGCACGGAAGTGCTTCCGTGCGGCATGCGTGGTTTTCACGCACCCATTGACTTCAATGGATGCGTGATTTGCGCAAAACGCCCAAAGAACGGACATGTCATGACTTTTTTTCAGCGGGCTCACGCTGAGTAAAAATCACGCACATGTCTGCACGGCCCCATAGACTAATATAGGTCCGTGCAACGCGCGTGAAAATCCCGCGCGTTGCACGGACGTAATTCCCGTTCGTCTGAATAAAGCCTAAAGTTGTAGTAATGACCAGAACAATTTCTACAATATTCAATAATGCTACATACTAAATCATACCTGAAAAAAGTCTAAAGCAAAAGGTGAGATGGCACGGAAGGTTGGCAGGGTTGCTAAAACTACAAGGCAGAAACTCAATATACAGCACAGGTCGTCAATTTTAATATGAACACATTGGGGAGTAACTTTCACTAGTGCTCATCCATGCGGAGGAAGAATCTGCTGGGAATAGTAATCAGAACGCAAGACTCTCCAAAGACTTAATTCTTACACATTAATATTACACATGTCACATTAACCTAGAAATAGTGTGGGTGTATGTGCGGGGGAGGTATAGTGACATGCGGTATGTAGTGCACTGTAGTAAAATGCAATGTATGCCACAGATACATATATATTCTATGCGATACCACAAGAGGCCTGCCAAGATAATATGAGCAGAAACCAGTAATGTCACATTGTGACCTGAGGGTGTAGTGACCACCAATGGACGATTACAGCGCAGACAGAGCCAGTAGGGATTGGCAATGGACCACCTGCCTGAAATGAAGATGATCCTGTTTGCTCCGTTAAGTAATCCAGTGGATCTGTGGCTGGCACAGTTATGGGGGCTCTGTAGCTGTAACTGTTATGAGGTAACTGTGGAAGGCACAGTTGTAGAGGATTTGTGGCTGTCTCTGCTATGGGGACACAGGGTGGCACAGTGATGGGGGCTCTAGGGCCGGCAACGTTCTGGGGAATCTGTGGCTGGCACACTTTGTTGGACAGTTATGGGGACGCTGTGGCTTACACTATATTTGAGGCTCTCAGACTAATCCATTTTTGGAAGCAATGCGGATGTCAATATTGTAGAGGCACTTTGGTTGGCACTGTTATGGGGGTACTTTGTTCTTACACTGTCGCTTGCTTGCAGGGATGCCCTCTTGTGTCCAGTCTAACTTCTGACATAATTTTGAAATAGTCTTGACAGAGACTTGGGTGGTCACTTGTTCTGTGTCGGGGTGTTGGATCCTGATACCAGGGGCAGCAAGCCTGGGTTATGGGTTGAATGTTAGCAGATTATCAGCAAACTTTGCTAGACTCCTCCCTAGACTCTTTCTATTTCTATTTGTAAATCTGCAGCATGCACTGAATTCTGCACATCCATCCACATGCATTAAACGAAAAATTGTTGCAGATTTTCAGTGCAGAATCCGCACCGAAAATCAGTGGCAAATCCATGAGGTGTAAATGAACCCTAATTAAGAGCTGCCATTGGTTCTCATGACATACCTTCCAACACTTGCATCCCTATTCGCGTGGACAGTTTTAAGCCCTGCCCCCAATCCGCCCGGAAATAACCACAAAACATGTCGGTAATGCTTACTTTTATGCACACTTACCTCAACCCACACCCTCTGCAACCCGTTGGTGGGACAATCCCATGATATCATATTTGTGTCCCTTGGTTTTCCTGAAATCTCCATAGTCTTGCTGCATAAACCTCATTATTGCTCAGCCCACAAGACACTTGGATGTGGCCTTTGTCATGGAAATATTAGAATATCGCTTCCCTAGTTCTATATTTCTACTCACTATTCTATT
This sequence comes from Rhinoderma darwinii, assembly GCF_050947455.1. NCBI lineage: Eukaryota > Metazoa > Chordata > Amphibia > Anura > Rhinodermatidae > Rhinoderma > Rhinoderma darwinii. The sequence continues at coordinate 106,832,077 of NC_134694.1, read as the reverse complement.
GAGCTTCTGATCATATTTTAGGATATACAATGGTGACACCTGCAGGACAGAAGGCGACTAATGGAGTGTCCTCTAATACGGCACTAAAATACTCCTACCGTCCAAATCTCGTAAAGTTGGTGTAAGGTCAAACACCCTTGTCGCAGCTCCAATCCAGACTCAGGTGTGACTGCAGTTATCCCCAATATCACTCTTATAAGGATCCAAATATAATGTGCTGTTTGGTGGGATCCTCACATTGTAGAGCTGCTCAGTTATTTTCGCCACGCCCCCGCTTTCCTCTGGTTTTTACGCTATGTGTAGTGGTCTGCACGTATCTATCAGTCTATCCCTTTATATTACAAGCTTTAAAGGGTAACTAAACTTTCAGAAAACTTCATAGTGACATGTCAGAAGTTTTGATCGGTCACTGAGACCCCACCGATCGCTAAAACGAAGCAGCAGAAGCGCTTGGGTGAGTGCTGAGACGCTTTGTTTCTGATCGACTATTTTTAGAAAGCCAAGGTAACGTGTTCGGCCTCAGAGACTCTCTATTGAGTTCATACATGTTACTTTGGCTTTCCGAGAAAAGCCGTTCAGCGCTCGACCGAGACCCCCACCGATCAAAACTTCTGACATGTCACTATGGCTAGTCTAGTGGATATGTGCTGACCACTACTCGTGGTCTACTAGCGTAAAAACCACCCTGCAGAACGTGCCACGGTGCCCTCAGTAGATCGTGCCATACACTGCCCATGTAGATAGTGCCAAACACTGCCCATGTAGATAGTGCAACACGCTGCCCCCTGTAGTGCCACAGTGTCCATGTAGATAGTGCCACAGTGTCCCCTGTAGTGTCGCACGCTTTAGGAAGGACTCACCTGTCCCCATTCCCACGCCGATCTCCTCTTTTCAGACCAGGCCTGCTGTAGCGAAAGATGCGGCGGCTCGATGACATCACACCACCTACATCACAAGAAAAGCGCTGAATGGCGGGGAAGGGAACTGATGGTTCCCTTGCCTCACCATCACTGTAAATTATACCTGCGTCCTAGGTACAGCTTCAATGTCAGCCAGGAGGAACTGAACTTTATTCAGAACAAAGAAACACACACAGAGAAGACACATGCCCCTCCCTATAGATGTGTGACTTGCTTAAATTCTATTCGCTCCCCAGCTGTAACTTTTCCTATACATTCTTCTGCACACTCCTCTTTGCATTCCAGGGGGCGGTGTCTTCCATAGGTGTGTCCGACATGAACAAAGAACTTGTTATATATATCAGTATATTACACAAAGAACTGAAATGTATATACATATGTGTGAGGATAATATTTTTCAGACAATATACATAGTAATGATCCCTGACATAAGGACCTGCCGGCCCCGGTCACAGGGGGAAACTACCAGTGACCACAGTCTCGTCCATGCCACAGGAGACAGCAGGGATGTATACCAAACTATACATTGAATGAACTCCTTTTATACCCATCAGATCAGTTTTACTTTCCAAAATAGAAAAACACACTTACATTTGAATGTGGGTCTAGTGGGTTGCCACAGCTTTATTTACATTTTACAAAAGAAAGTACAAAAACGAAAAAAAAAACGAAAAACTTATCCATGCCCAAATTTCATCTATCTATCAAGAACATTCTGATCAAGTCGGAAGGAATCCAACAGTATGAAAGTCCAGACCGCTGCGGGTTTGTGGACTGACCTGGGCACGGAATACCGCCAACGCTGTGACATCCGAAAGAAAGAACGCAGCAGAAACCAGAAAAGAAAGACTGAAAATCCTAAGCAGAGAAAAGACATAACAAACAGACTAAAACAAAAAAAAAATTGAGGCCGTGCTCCGCTCACCTGATACGGCATAAAATGAGCACTCTCCCTGCCGGTAACCCTATATATCCATGTGAAATCTTCCTGAAGCCCACCCCTCTTAAAGAGCCAGGAGTTCTATAATATATACATTTTAATATGTTAAAAACAATCCTAGTCTTTGCCCCACATCGTTAGGACTCTTCAGGACCTGCTAAGATACAAGGACCGCTAACGAGCTCAACTCCCTGTATCTCATCTCCCAGGACCTCTGTCAGGACTCATAGAGAAAGCCTGTGAGTCCTGCTTCCCCCGCCCACACACAGTGATTGACAGGTTTTCTTGCATGAGTTTGTATACAGGGAGAGCTGTCAATCACTGTGTGTGGGCGAGGGGAGCAGGACTCACAGGCTTTGTCTATATGAGGCCTGGCGGCATTTATATATGAAAATACTGAATCAAATCATAAGAAATGATATCCCCGAGCTCAGCGTCGTCTCCTCTATCCTTTACTTCCCTCAGATAGCAGACCTGACAGATCCACGTTAAAGGGTTTCCCCATGATCAATTAGACATACCATAAAAGTGTGAATGTTGGGGGTCTGATCACTGGGAACTCCAGGGCTACATTCTCCTGATTGGCGGGGGTTAGACCCTCACCAGTCATAATGTTAAGTCATATCCAAGCAATATTCCATCAAATTAAAGTATGGGAATACGCCTTTAATTGAATTTCATTTAGACAGATGTAATAGCGCTCTCCCAGCGAACCAGCTATGCAGAGCCAGAAAAACAGGATCGGATCCCATTATGTGTAATCGGGAAAAAAGATTTGGTTAAAGGGGTTTTCCAAGGACTAAATCCTTCAGGTGACTACGGCATCTTCCGCCAGGCACTCTGGGTGTCATCTGTGGCAGATACTGTACATAGCTTGATAGCAGGTATGAAGGTTTGACTCCCACTCCGTCTTCAAAACAAAATATATAATATAATATATTATTAATATTGTATGAATTTATTAAATGCAGTGTGCTGAATATTTACTCACAGGAATTTAGAAAAGTATTTTGTTCAGAAATTGTATCACAATAAATCTATGTATATTTTCTATCTAAGTAGCCTGATTATTTACATGATGGAGATGAAAAGCCTGATGTTAGCATGTTATCACCAATTATACGTCAGCCATCTATGAAGGAGACGGACAGTGGAAAAATAGAGGAGTCTTAGGGCATGTGCACACACACTAATTACGTCCGTAATTTACGGACGTATTTCGGCCGCAAGTAGTGGACCGAACACAGTGCAGGGAGCCGGGCTCCTAGCATCATACTTATGTACGACGCTAGGAGTCTCTGCCTCTCCGTGGAACTACTGTCCCGTACTGAAAACATGATTACAGTACGGGACAGTTGTCCGACAGCGAGGCAGGGACTCCTAGCGTCGTACATAACTATGATGCTAGGAGCCCGGCTCCCTGCAGTGTGTTCGGTCCGGAACTTGCGGCCGAAATACGTCCGTAAATTACGGACGTAATTAGTGTGTGTGCACATACCCTTACCAACTCCACAGCCCTGACGGTAATGAAGGGTTAACTTATACTCACCTCTCTCCGTTCCTCTCAGGACGTTGTTTGCAGCGACTTCTGGAAATGAAGAGGACTGAAGGAACGGGGAGAGGTGAGTATCTGGGGTCTGTATTTAGGGGGGGGGGGGTCTGGGGTCTTATCTCTGTATTTAGTGGGTTTGTATTTTTAAGGGGATCTGGGGTCTTGACTCTGTATGTAGGGGTTTGTATTTATTTAGGGGGTCTTTTTTGTTTTAAGGGTCTGATGTTTGTATTTATTTCGGTGGTCTGAGGTCTGTACTTAGGAGTATGGGTTCTTGGCTCTGTATTTATGGGGTTTGCATTTATTTAGGGGGTTTGGCCTGGGGTCTTGTATCTGTATTTAGGGGGTCTGTATTTAGATGGTCTATATGTATTTATTTAGGTGGTCAGACGTCTGTATTTAGATGGTCTATATTAGTTTAGGGGGTCTGTCTAGGGTCTGTATTTATTTTGTGGGTCTGCCTGGTGTCTTTATTAGTTTAGGGGGTCTGTATTTGTTTAGGGGTCTGTATTAGTTAAGGGGTATGTCTGAGGTCTGTATTAGTTATGGGGTCTGTATTTGTTTAGGGGGTCTTTCTGGGGTTTGTATTAGTTTAGAGGGGTCTGTATTAGTTTAGGGGGTCTGTCTGGTGTCTGTATTAGTTTAGGGATCTGTCTGGGGTCTATATTAATGTAAGGGGTCTGTCTGAGGTCTGTATTAGTTTAGGGGGTCTGTCTGGTGTCTGTATTAGTTTAGGGATCTGTCTGGGGTCTATATTAATGTAAGGGGTCTGTCTGAGGTCTGTATTAGTTTAAGGGGTCTGTCTAGGGTCTGTATTAGATTAGGGGGGTCTGTATTAGTTTACGGGGTCTGTCTGGGGTCTGTATTAGTTTAAGGGATCTGTCTAGGGTCTGTATTAGATTAGGGGGTCTGTATTAGATTAGGGGGTCTGTATTAGATTAGGGGGTCTGTATTAGTTTTGGGGGGTCTGTCTTGGATTAGGGGGTCTGTATTAGTCTGCGGGGTCTGTCTGGGGTCTGTATTAGTTTAGGGCTCTGTATGGGGTCTATATTAATTTAAGAGGTCTGTATTAGTTTAGGGGGTCTGTCTAGGGTCTGCATTAGATTAGGGGGTCTTGGATATGTATTTAGGGAGTCTGTCAAGGGTGTGTATTAGTTTAGGAGGTCTGCATTTATTTTGTGGTGTGATGAAGGCGGTCATATGCACTATTTATGATTTCCATAGTTTGGGGGCAGATGATGTATAAATTTGCGGGGAATCACGGAAAACATTTTGCCACTTCACCAGAATCTTTCTGGTGTCTCTTCTCAAAAGTTGGCAACTGTAACTAAGACAAAGCCCCTAAACGGTTAATAACCTATCGATTATGTATGGATAATTCCTTGCCTGGTCAGCTATATTTTCAGGGATGAACCTTCCTAATTTCCATGTACATCTGGAATATTCACTAATGAATCATATTAAATGATGAAATATTAGAAGATATTGTCCCAACAGCCTACATGTCCTGTTTACGTTGTATTAGTAGCGATATAATAAAGATTAGTATTGCAACTTGCCCTCAGTCATCATGGCCGCATCAGGCTCAGGAGGAGCCTTTACTTCCTGCGACCTGGGCAAGCGAAGCCCAAGTGAGACGTCACTTCCGCTTTGCGCGGCAGAAGCGGGCGGCTTTTCTGTTTCCTAGCAACGACATTACTCCACCGTGTTTTACTTAGAGAAGAGCCTGACACCAGTACCGTGTGAGCGGCGGCGTATGTGACACGTAGGTGCGGAATTACAATGATTATGGAAGGTGGAGGCAGTGCAGGTCTAATGGACACTTGTGTGAGGTTGGATTAACAAGGAGTAACTGAGATCTGGGCGATTTGATGGGACTTTAGTGGTAATATATGGCATCGGGTCACACAGTGAGAAATATATGGCATCGGGTCACGTGGTAAAAACTATTGCGGAATCCGGGGCGTTTGCAGCGACCATTGTGTGACGTGGATCAGTCGGTGAGATTTGTCTACGATTCAGGTCATTCGATAAGACTTTTGCATGATCTCGGTCACGTGATGGGACTTTTTGGGTATTTGGGACTTTTGTGGGCTCTGGGTCACGTGATTTGTCTTTTGTGGGATCCGGTCACGGTATTAGGGTTGTCACGATACCACAATTTGGACTTTGATACCGATACTTTGTGCAGTATTGCGATTCCTGATACCAAAATGATACTTTGCCAACAATAAAAAAAAACAAAAAAACACAAAAATAAAAATTTCTTCTGTTTTCTGATGTGAGGCGGGAGGTGTTATGAATTTGAACCTCCATGTGCCTCACCGTCATAATGGCAACATTGGGTTAATGTGTAAGGTACATGATGGGGTTAATTACTATCAATGTCAGGCAAATGGAGGTTCAAAATTCATTGCACTTCAATAAGTGACCCCATCATTCCCCTCACGTAATGGCAACATTGGGGTCAACCCCTTAAGGACAGAACAATTATTTTTTTCCTCTTTGCATCCCACGCTCATTAGTATAGACCAATCATCATAAATGACGCTATAAATTTGTTGTGCAGGTTATTACGGTCGCGGCGATACCAAATATGCCTATATTAGTGTTGGGATTTATTTCAATAATGTTTATTGTAAAAAAAAAAATGTGCCTTGTGTTTTTTTTTACAAATTTTGTTTATTTAACATGACTTTTTTTTGTTCATTAATTTTACTTTTTTAACTTTAATGTACTGGTATATACATATATACTGATCGTACACAGGCAGTTGTTAGGACGTACCTCAATATGCCCTAACAGGAAATCTAGTCAGACAGCCCTGGGGTCCTTCAATGGACCCTGGGCTGTCTGCCCATATATGGTATGTCCCCCTAGTGTCAGGAATTCTCTGTGATGCAATCAAAGGGGAATCCCCCTTATTTATTTCTGTTACTTATATAGCGCCAATGTATTCTGCAGCGCTGTACAAAGCTCCTCACTTACTGTCCCCATCGGGGCTCACAATCTCTCATTTTCCCTTTGAATGATGCTGCGGTCAGCTTTGATCGCGGCATTAAAGGGGGTGACGGCGGAGATCAGAGGTTTCTCCGATCTCGTCCATTAGAGAGGGGCTGCGGCTGTGTATTACAGCCATTGCCCCACTCCTGATCGCGCGGGCACACTTGCTGATCAGCATGATGCTGCACTAATAAGCAGCACTGAAGACGGATAATGGGGGCGCTGGGCAGTGTGTGCACCATATTCTCTGTCTTCAGGGCCGGCAGCGCCGCTCAGTAGTGCGGCACTGGCTGCATCACATCACGCTACTGACTAAGACTATGTTGACATCTGCGTCAGGGCTCCGTTTCGACGTTCCGTCGGAGCTTTCTCTCGAAATGGAGCCTTGACTGACACAAACGGAAATCATAGCTTTCCGTTTCCATCACCATTGATTTCAATGGTGACGGATCCGGTGCCAATGGTTTCCGTTTGCGTCCGTTTGGGCTTTAAGGATTTGGTATCCAGACGGGACTCGCCACATGGCGGTATTATATTCAGTGCAGTAATAGCCATCGTTACATGTAATAAATTGTGCGCTGCTTAGACTTCTACAGTATGAAGATTGTCGTCATATTCGCATGAATGTCTTTTTCTTCACAGATGGCGGAGGTCCACGTAATTGGACAGATCATCGGAGCCAGCGGCTTCCCACAACAAAGTTTATTTTGTAAATGGGGGGTGCACACAGGTAGGAGCTCCTACCAATATAAATCTGATTAGGGTGTGTTCACATCAGAGTTCGCATTCCATTCATGGGTTCCGTTAGACCTTTCCGTCGCGGGAACCCATCAACGGAAAGGTAAATGGAAACCATTACTTCCGTTTTGCATTACTATTGATTTCAATGGTAACGCTTCAGTTACTGATGGTTTCTGTTTGTCTCCGTTTCACAAGGTTTCCGTTTATTTGACGGAATCAATAGCACAGTCCAAAAAATGGAAACCTTACAGAACGGAGACAAACGGGAGCCATTAGTAACGGAAGCATTACCATTGAAATCAGTGGTAATGCAAACGGAAGCTATGGTTTCGGTTTGCCTTTCTGTTGATGGGTGGCTCCGACGAAACCTATCAACGGATAGCGAACGCTGATGTGAACACACCCTTAGGCCCATGCACACGACCGCGGCAATACGGTCCGCAATTACGGACCCGCCCGGTTCTATTGGCCGCAGACACCTTTCCGTAGGGCTACAGAAAGGTGTCCGTGCTGTAGAACCGTGCCGGGAAATATGGAACATGTCCTACTCTTCGGATTTTGCGGGCCGTGCTCCCATACTTTGTATAGGAGCACTGCACGAAAAATGCAGCACGCGGGCGTCGGTGGCCGGCCGTGCCCACAATCGTGGGCTGTGATTACGGGCACGGCCATGTGCATGAGGCCATATACATTCATTGTCTTGTTGTTTTCTTCAGTATTTGCATTAGTGTTAACTTTCTATCTATTATTTCATGTTATTACCTTGTGTGACTCCACATATTACATCACGTACATTTCCCTTATTACTAGTAGACTGATGCTCCATCTTTACAATCGCCACATTACGTGTTGTTGCTCTGCTGGAAATTCGGGTGCTGTATTTTCACAGGTGGCCGGGCAATTGTTGCGTCAGTAATGGATACGTCTCTGTTAATATCTTACACATCATAAATGATATGAGAATATCTATTTGTTTTCTGAACAAACGTGGCTTTTTTTGGTAACTCACGTAAACTGAAATTTCCATTGTGTCAAGTCATAACTAAAAACAGAAAATAGATACACAATTTTCATAATATTGTTAGCAAAACCTGAATCTCTACCGTATGTTTAAAAATTAAAAACTGCCTTTAACCCCTTAAGGACACGGCCAATTTTAGCCTTGAGGACAGAGCAATTTTTTTTACATTTCCCTCTTTGCATCCCGACGCTCATAACGCTTTTATTTTTTGTACGACGTAGTTGTATGGGACTTTGTTTTTTGCGGGACGAGTTGTACTTTATGTACGTACCATTTTTTGGTACAAATACATTATCATTTAATTTCTATACATTTTTAATTAGATTAAAATGCTGAAAAAAAGCAGTTGCGCAGCAGTTTTAATATTTTATTTACACCATACACCGATCATAATAAATAATGGTATACATTTGTTGTACAGGTTGTTACGGTCGTGGCGATACCAAATATGTCTATTATTTCATGTTTTGGGACTTATATTTTAAAAAGTTTATTTATTATAAAAAATGTGTATTTCTGTGTATTTTATTTACTTTTTATTTATTTACCATTATTTTTTTTTTTACATTCATTTAACTTTTTTTTTTAATCCCATAAAGGGATTTATCATTTTGATTTTTATTTTGTAACTGTAATGTACTGGCATAGATCTATATGCCAGTACATTAGCCTGTTACTGATCGTACACAGGCAGTTGTTAGGGCATACCTCAGTATGCCCTAACAACAGGAAATATGTTCAGACAGCCCTGGGGTCCTTCACTGGACCCTGCGCTGTCTGGCCATACGAGTTGTGGGCTTGATCGCGTCACAGTTATTTTCTGTGACGCGATCAATGTGCAGTCCCCTCTCCTTGAACGCCGCAATCAGCTGTCATCGCGGCGTTCAAAGGGTTAACAGCCTAGAGAAGATGTTTCTCTCCTCTCCGCTGTCAGAGCGGGGCCGTGGCTGTGTATTACAGCCGTTGCCCCGCTCTCGATCGCGCGCAGGGACGGATGTCACACAGGACGAATATGCTCGTCCTAATGCGCGAAGTGCTCGCCGCTCAGGACGAGCATACTCGTCCTGGGTCGGCAACCAGTTAAAGCGAATGTGTCATCGGAAAATGACCTATGGTTTAAATCAAGTTTTTATGTTACAAAAAAATGTAAGAATTTTTGGTGATTAATTTTTACATTTTCTATGTCGTTACCTCTATTAAAAAATGATCCTAAAATCTTGCAGTTTTCTCTCTGGCCACTGAGCCTCACGATAGCCTGACCCTTCCTGTTCTGTAGCAATCACTTCTTATCACTCATCTCGTTATCATCACAGGCAGGATTACAGTGACAGGTAACACCTATTTATAGATAACACAGGATCCACCATTCATAATAGACTGACCCTTCCTGTTCTGTAGTGATCACTTCTCAGCAGTCATCTCATCATCACAGGCAGGATTACACTGACAGGTAACACCTCTATATAGACCTATATATTGACAATACTGTAGATGATGGACACGGCTCCCCTCCGCCCTCTCCCTGCACAATTAACCTCTGCACAGGTCACAGAGCATGCCTAGAAAACTCTCCCATATATGTCAATATATAGGTTCCTATGGCCCATGTGGCTGCTGCAAAGCATATCTCTAAATAATGTTAACAGCAGCTCAGGCAAGATGGCCGCCCCATGATCATGTACAGAAAATAGCATAAAAAAATCTACTATCAAAAAATAGAAACACGATTAGAACAAAAAATTAAGTTTCGCTATTTTATTTTACAATGTAAAATGTCCCTTAGTTAAAAGGGGTCAGGCCCGGTGCTGGACTCCCATTAGAGCATATTTCCATGGATATGAACAAAATTGGGTGTTGCTTTATTTGTTATAAGTTCATGTCTTACCTTTTGTTTTCATGCCGTTATGTCCCAGAATGCTAACTGTGTTGATATTGATTTTGTTTTAAATCAAATAGGAGGAGAAGCTAGCTACTTCCTCCCTCACTTTCACGATTGAATTACAGTTCATATCATTTCTTGCTATTCTATTCAAAGTGCTGCTGTCATGACACATTAAATGGATCTATATCTAGATTTAGATCTATAAACAGTGAAGAAGGTTCTGGTTTGTCTGACACATCCCTGATAGACAAAACTATGTTGTTGATACCAGATCATATTTCCCGCTCTACAGTCATAGATTCAATCTAGTGTCTGTCTCATTCTTAAAAGGTAGAGTTTCCTTACAGTAAATGACAGCCGGGGAGAAGTAAGAGTTCTCTGGGTGGCCGGGTGACAGACAAATAAAGCCCCTTGAGATCTAATATGGCTGACCGAAAAACTGAGATTATAAAATAAAGTTTTTATGGGAACCTGACATATAGTGTGTGCTGTCCATTATGCAGGCGGCATGTTATAGGGCAGGAGGATCTGAGCAGATTGATATATAGTTTTGTGGGAAAAGGTTCCGGATAACCTGTAATTCAATGATTTAAATCTCTGCTCACTGTGGGCTAAAGAGCCTAGTGGGCTGTTCCTTCATTTGTGTGCCTACAGAAAAAGCTGCCAGTCACAGAGTAGGACCGCCCACTGGACTCTTAAGCCCAGAGTTATCAAAAATGAAAACACAAAACCAAGTTATCCTAAATCTATTCCCACAAATCTGCTCAGCTCTTCCTTCCCTATAAAATGCTGGCTGCAGATTGGACGGCATGTTTGACGTGACAGGTTCCCTTTAATTTTTGGCTGGAGGTATGCTTCTAAAAAAAACGAATCCTATAAATCCATATAACCGTTCCTGTTGTATAAAGTTTCTTAAAATTCCTATTGATCTCCTATAATTCTACGCCGCTTCCATGTTTTTTAACCTGTCCCCTGTAATTTCTGTATATCATGTAGGAGGAGCCTGGAAGTTGCTCTCGGGGACCGTGGAAGGTCAGACACAAGTGGACAACCCACAGAATGAAGACATGGCTTTCTGGTCACACCCTATTGACATACATTTTGCTACCAAAGGATTGCAAGGTAAGTCAGTTTGTAAATCATATTGAAATACACAATATTAGAATAGAGGAGTGGGGGGTTATATTACCCTCCGCTATGTGAGAGAGTCTTAAAGGGGTTTTTCACATACTCATTACTTATCCCCTATCCACAGGATAGGTGATACATTTCTGATTGGTGAGGGTCTGACCATTGGGACCCCCACCGATCACGAGAAAGGGCATACCTTGCTGTTCCTGGGAGCCCCTTAGGAATGGAGCGGCAGTGCACATGCTCGACCACCGCACTATTCATTTCTATGGGGCGGTGGATGAGCAGGCACGCTGCCGCTCCATTTCTATAGGGCACTAAGTAACGGCAAGATAAGCACGTTCTTGTGATCGGTGGGAGTCCCAGCGGCTGGACCCCCACCAATAAGATATTTATTACCTATCCTATGGATAAATGATAAATAACATCAGTGACTAATGTGGGTCAGCACCTACGGATACTATTTACCTGCTATTTGTTCCCTATTGACGGCTTCTAGGTCTTCTCCATTAGCTTAGCTGTAATGTTTGTCGAGAGTAGTCTGAAATCCACCTATCTCAAAAACTCTGGCTGCTGCATTGCCCATCCTTCATGCTTTACACTGCAGCCCTGCTGCTATATATACAAGCATGAGCAACCAAAATCTCACTAGGAAGTCCATGTATGGAGATCTGATTGCCGTAAGAGCACGAATAGAATGATTATATACAACATACTTTCATGGCGTGTGATCTATAATTGGTCATACGCACCGCAGCGTAGCAGACCTGGAATCCTGACTGTAAGATTTGTAGAGGGGCATTGCCTGACATGAGTCTCATCCTCATCATCCAGTCTTATTTCTTGACTTGTGGGTATGACTAGTGCCATATTACACTGTAACCGCCTCTCCTTTCCAGGTTGGCCTAAGCTGCATCTTCAGGTTTGGCATCAAGACTCTTTTGGTCGGAATGAGTTGTTCGGGTACAGCTTCCTCCACATCCCTTCTACTCCAGGAACCCACACATTGCTGAGCCCCACATGGAGACCCTTGGGGACCTGGCAGGAGCAGATATCCCACATGTTTGTAGGGGGCGGCCCCCAGCTAAAATCACCGAACCTTATATATGGGGGAGCTGACCGGTACCGTCTGCAGACCACAGCCATGGGGCAGGTACACCTGGAACTCACTGTCATGCTCAGGAACTTTGATCGATTTGGGGTGGAGTGCTAGAACTCGGATGTGGAATGTATCTCCGCTCAGCGGGTCAAGGAACTGAGACAAAATTCTCCATCGGCAGAGACCTCCTGAAGTTTTTTATTCTTTCGTGTTTGATCAGCTATTCGCCTCCCTTTCCAGAAATACACAGCGTCTACCGTGGGATGAAGCTTCCAAACAAGCACTTTTTACTATGTACTATGCAGTCTGGGTATTTTTTGGGTCAGGTACACGCCATCACCTGGACTGGCTGAATAGTAGGAGGGTTTGTCCTTGTTTTTTATGTCCAGATTTTATAGCATTTGTTTTTTTTAAATTTTGTAATTTTTAAATAATTTTTATGTTTTATAATAAATTGTATTTGAGGAAACATCATACATAGCGTTGTAATTCATGACTATTTCATCATTACCAGGTCTGTCTACTTTATACTATTTAGAGGAATTGTCTCATGACGGCAACCCCTGCCCTATGAAGTCATATGGACGTCCTAGAAGGGGGTGCTGTGGTTGGGGCCCTCGTCTATGAGCCAAAACAATGGAGACTGCAGCTGCAAAGTAAATATATGGCCAGATATTGCTTCCCCTGGCAATAACTTCTGATCGCCATCATCATTCTGATTCTCATCAAGACAACCCCTTTCCAAATTGAAGCTGGCCCGGAGATCAGCTGTTATTAATGGGATGTGGCCTCAGTAGGGGAAATGTATTACAAGCCTGCTAGTCAAATAGCCAAAGGTAATACATGGAAGTGATCGAGGTTTAGTAAAGTGTCCCAGGGTTTGATCAGCCCAGCCCACTACATGCTGCACTCGGTGCCTTCCTATGTGGCAGAGGGGTCTTTGGGTCCCCTCAGACCTCTGTATCATGATGTTCTACAGCAGCTGAGGAGTGTTATGAGATTCCGCAGCAGCTCAGGTGTGTATCATGATGTTCTGCAGCAGCTCAGGTGTGTATTATGATGTTTTGCAGCAGCTGTGGTGTGTAGTATGATGTTCTGCAGACGCTGAGGTGTGTATTATGAGGTTCTGCAGCAGCTGAGGTGTGTATTATGAGGTTCTGCAGCAGCTGAGGTGTGTATTATGAGGTTCTGCAGCAGCTGAGGTATGTTATGATGTTCTGCAGCAGCTCTGGTGTATATCATGATGTCCTGCAGCAGCTGAGGTGTTATGAGGTTCTGCAGCAGCTGAGGTGTGTTATGATGTTCTGCAGCAGCTCTGGTGTGTATTATGAGGTTCTGCAGCAGCTGAGGTGTGTATTATGATGTTCTGCAGCAGCTCTGGTGTATATCATGATGTCCTGCAGCAGCTGAGGTGTTATGAGGTTCTGCAGCAGCTGAGGTGTGTTATGATGTTCTGCAGCAGCTCTGGTGTGTATTATGAGGTTCTGCAGCAGCTGTGGTGTGTAGTATGATGTTCTGCAGTAGCTGTGTGTATTATGAGGTTCTGTAGCAGCTGAGGTGTGTATTATGAGGTTCTGCAGCAGCTGTGGTGTGTTGTATGATTTTCCGCAGCAGCTGTGGTGTGTAGTATAATATATATATAGTAAACAATTACTACAGACCAGATATAAAGATGGTAAATAGTTTTTATATTTAGGAATAATTTGCCATTGAATAGAATATATGACAACATCCAGGACTGGAGATGTCGCTGTTCTCAGGATCACTGCACATGGTGGGATCAGTGTTCCTATGCAGCAGATGAGGAATCCTCCGATCATGATGGACGTGACCTGGAAGTGACTTTTATAGATTTCTGAAAAGAGAAAGAGAACATGTTATTATATCACATCTATGGATTCATGATCAAAAGTAAATACAAATTGGAAACTAAAAGGAAGATATTCTAATATTGACTTACTTGTAGTTCAGGTCGTCCTGATCCAATTGCTAATTTTTTTGCCAGACTTGGAGGTTCCTTTCTCCTCAATTATTTTCAGACTTGGAGATTCTTCCTAGAAAAAGGAGAAAATATAAATTATTTCTATGTCACATACAATGTACATCTCATAGGACGCAGATAGAAGAGGGAATAGGTGACTTACCGTCTGGTGTTTTTGGGATCTCCCTGTTCATAGCCCTTCATGCTTGATGAGATGAGACCAAATCTGATGATAAACTAAAGAGAGACCAAATTGTCAGGAAAATAAGGATGATTTTTTTCAGCTTTAAATATAATACAATATTAATGTATCTGCGGTCTCTTACCTGGGCTGGAATATAAGCCGGTCTCTTCCCGTCAGCGCCATATTCTTCACTTCCTTCTTGAAGCTTTTAGTTATTTTTTAGTGCTTCATTGGAAGCAGCGGGCACGACACAGGGGGCACCGAGGGTTGGAGCGGAGCCAGGTAGAAATGCAGCACTGATGGAAGTTATGGGAGCACGGCAGCACTGTGATCTGCTCCCCGATCTCATATTCAGTCATACAGATGATACATGACTGCGCCTCCTCTTCAGACGTTACATTTCTTGTTGGGAGGTTCTGGATTTGCAGCGTTCTCCTGCCGGGCCGTGGCGTTGCCTGTGGCGTTGCCTGTGGCGGTGTTGGCAATAAATTCACCCCCCGCCGTGTAATCAGCGTGTGGTATAAATAATTTGGATTTTGGGGGTGTTCTGGAGAGCTGATTGTAATCTCCCTGGGGCTGCGGTTTGGTGGAATATGACTTGGTCCTGGAATGTCATATTCAGGTCTGGCTGCAGATCCACCTGCTGCACGGCTGCTCTCTCCAGTTCTTCTGGAGGGCTCCGCAGGGACGGGTCTTTGTGGAGAGCGGCTTCGCTCCCTGGTCTCTACTTGTCCCCTGCCCCGCGGAGGATCTCTGGTCGGTCTCCCTGTCCTCGCAGTGACAGCATTTGTTGCTCTTTGTTGTGCGTCACTGGTAGAAGGTCTTCCATTCGCTCTTTGGGAAGACCTTAGTCTTTCGACAAATATGGCCTGACCTATAAAGAAGTTTTATTTCCAAATTATTTTTATTCACATTTTTCAATAAGGGGTAAACAAAATAAAAAGGACGAAGGGAAGGGGGATGGGGGAATTATAAAAGTAAGAAAATAGAGATGTATCCAGATGAGCAGTTACATTCCAGTGCATGTCAGACAAATATGACAATATCATTTCGGACATCGAGCCATTGAGGGGGGTGGAGTAAGAGGGAAGAAGTAGTATAACATTGTTATAACTATTGAGCTCGCCATGTCAATAGACTAAGTGCTTCAGGTGGGAGGATATGTATTGGTTATACAACAAATTCTCCCTTCTTTCCACCATGTGGGACATCACTACAATGAAAAGAGGGATTATTTATTAAAATGTTAAAAACAAATTATCAAACACTTTTGCCCATAGTGACGGACCCTGCTGCTGTGGGGTTTAGGGAGAGGGGAACCTCAGCATAGATTAGTGTTACTTTGGGATGAGTAAATCTGCTCTGTACATTTCTTCTCTGTAGACATCACAAGGCCGGGGTAGAACTGGGCTGAAGGTAAAACTGCCCCCAAGGGATAGGAATGGGAGATGGAGAATGCGCTGTCTATCCTAAAACATTGCCCAACAGACCCCGGGGATAACCCCTCCCAGGAAAGCTCCTCTATGGGGGGAATATTGTCTATCTAAACATTTCACTTACCTTGATTTTCCGGTCGGCTCAGCCATGTGTCATTGTCAGCGATCAGCTGACGCAGCTCTCGGGCACTCATGGCTTAGTAACCCCCGAGGTTGGGTTGTTGTAAAATTGGAGAACTAAGTTCTCAGGTGGCTCCGGTGTTATTGGGCCTTGATCAAAGATCAATAAGAAGCTCGGGAAGTAAACACTAGATCTGTAATACAAACTAGTTCACTCTTCCACAAACCAAAATGAAGTATCAGCAAAAGCATCAACTCAGGAAATGGCGCTGATGTCACAGTGCTCAGGCCTTCTATAACTTCAAGGCATTATGACATCATATGTGTGACATCACAATCCACGCCTGATCATAGCTCTGTGACATCACAGCAGTCAGGCGGCCATGTTGCTTGCTGCCAACTACTGAATATCTGATAAACTGCACCATATTGTGGAATGGAAATATGTCATTTATTATAATACTATATATATATTTACACTGGACAAAGACTTTAATATAACTTTGTGAAAAGCAGATAATTCACCTGCTGGTAGATATATTGTATAATGTATCTCCTACTGTCAATTTTAAGTATAGTAGAAGTCACTAGAAGTTCTGTTCTGTGAATAGAGATTAGCGAATCGTTTTTACACAAATCAAATTAGGTCCGAACTTCCTAAAAGTTTTGGATTTGGCAAATTTCAAAACTTCTGGGGTTTGCGGTGCACAAATCGCAACAAAATGGCCATTTTACAAATTAGAAAAAGGGTTACATGACCTGGGGTGGGCTTCCCCATAATGCCTTGCAGGCAGCCGTCCAATGACGCACTGTGGTTATCCCCCCTCTACTCATATATATGTTGCTGTCACTGTGACATTACATACTGGCTGGCGTTAAAGACCTTATAATGGGTTGTATTTAACTTGGATACAGTCCTAAAAGACAGCAGGGAGTCAGACACGAGATTTCAAGCCAATTGGGGCACTTTCGATACAAGATAAATATATTCGGACCATATTTGAATCGGGTGGTCGATTCTACCAAATGAGACCCAAAACGAATATTGGAAAATTTGCTCATCTCTATCTGTGACCAAAAGCACAAGGCCACAGGTGACACCTAATATTCTTTATAATTTATAGTAGGGGGTACATGATTCCTTATATACATCCCAGCTACTGCAGAACCTCTTTTTGAAGAGTAAGGGGGAGATTCCAGTTCACCATTAACCCCTTCCCTCTTTGGCCGCTTTTGACCTTCCTGACAGAGCCTCATTTTTCAAATCTGACATGTTTCACTTTATGTAGTAATAACTCCAGAATGCTTTTACCTATCCAAGCGATTCTGAGATTGTTTTCTCGTGACACATTGGACTTTATGTTACTGGCAAAATTTGCCCGATACATTCAGTATTTAATTGTGAAAAATACCAAAATTTAGCTTAAAAATTGCAAAAATTTGCATTTTTCTCAATTTAAATGTATCTGCTTGTAAGACAGTCAGTTATACCACACAAAAATGTTTCTAACTAACATCCCCCATATGTCTACTTTAGATTGGCATCGTTTTTTGAACATCATTTTATTTTTCTAGGACGTTACAAGGCTTAGAACTTTAGCAGCAATTTCTCACATTTTCAAGAAAATTTCAAAATGCTATTTTTACAGGGGCCAGTTCAGTTCTGAGGTGGCTTTGAGGTCCTTAGATATTAGAAACCCCCAATAAGTCACCCCATTTTAAAAACTGCACCCTCAAAGTATTCAAAACAGCATTTAGAACGTTTCTTAACCCTTTAGACATTGCGCAGGAATTAAGGCAAAGTAGAGGGGAAATTTACAAAGTTCATTATTTTTTTCCAGAAATTCATTTTGAATCCATTTTTTTTGTACCACAGAATGTTTTACCCAAGAAATGCATCTCAATATTTATTGCCCAGGTTCTGCAGTTTTAGGAAATATCCCACTAGTGGCTGTAGTGTGCTACTGGACTGAAGCACCGGCCTCAGAAGCAAAGGAGCACCTGGTGGATTTTGGGCCTCCTTTTTATTAGAATATATTTTAGGCACCATGTCAGCTTTGAACAGGTCTAGTGGAACTAAAACAGTGGAAACCCCCCAAAAGTGACCCCATTTGGGAAACTACACCCTCGAGGAATTTATCTAGGGGTGTAGCAAGCATTTTGACCGGCCAGTTTTTTTGCAAAATTTTTTGGAACTAGGCCATGAAAATGAAAATCTACATTTTTTCAAATAAAATGTAGGTTTAGCTAATTTTTTTTCATTTCCAAAAGAACTAAAGTAGAAAAAACACCACAACATTTGTAGAGCAATTTCTCCCGAGTAAAACAATACCCCACATGTGGTAATAAACGGTTGTTTGGACACACGGCAGGGCTTAGAATGGAAAGAGCGCCATTTGGCTCTTGGAGCTCAAATTTAGCAGGATGGTTTGCGGAGGCCATGTCGCATTTGCAAAGCCCCCTAGGGGACAAAACAGTGGAAACCCCCAACAAGTGACCCCATTTTGGAAACTATACCACTCGAGGAATTTATCTAGGGGTGTAGCAAGCATTTTGACCAGCCAGTTTTTTTGCAAAAATTTTTGGAACTAGGTCATGAAAATGAAAATGTACATTTTTTCAAATAAAATGTAGGTTTAGCTAATTTTTTTTCATTTCCAAAAGAACTAAAGTAGAAAAAACACCACAACATTTGTAGAGCAATTTCTCCCGAGTAAAACAATACCCCACATGTGGTAATAAACGGTTGTTTGGACACACGGCAGGGCTTAGAAGGGAAAGAGAGCCATTTGGCTCTTGGAGCTCAAATTTAGCAGGAATGGTTTGCGGAGGCCATGTCACATTTGCAAAGCTCCTGAGGTGACAAAACAGTGAAAACCCCCAACAAGTGAACCCATTTTGGAAACTATACCCCTTGAGGAAATTATCTAGGGGTATAGTGAGCATTTTGACCCCACAGGTTTTTTGCAGAAATTTTTGCAAGTAGGCTGTGAAAATGAAAATCTACATTTTTTCAAATAAAATGTAGGTTTAGCTAATTTTTTTTCATTTCCACAAGGACTAAAAGGAGAAAAAGCACCATAAAATTTGTAAAGAAATTTCTTCCGAGTAAAACAATACCCCACATGTGGTAATAAACGGCTGTTTGGACACACGGCGAGGCTGAGAAGGGAAAGAGCGCCATTTGGCTTTTGGAACTCAAATTTAGCAGGAATGGTTTGCGGAGGCCATGTCGCATTTGCAAAGCTCCTGAGGGGACAAAACAGTGGAAACCCCCAACAAGTGACCCCATTTTGGAAACTACACCCCATGAGGAAATTATCTAGGGGTACAGTGAGCAGTTTGACCCCACAGGTGTTTTACAGAACTTATTGTAAGTAGGCCGTAAAAATGAAAATCTACATTTTTTCAAAGAAAATGTAGGTTTAGGTATTTTTTTTTCATTTCCACAAGGCCTGAAGGAGAAAAAGCACCGCAACATTTGTAAAGCAACTTCTCCCGAGTAAAACAATACCCCACATGTGGTCACAAACATCTGTTTGGACACACGGTAGGGCTCAGAATGGAAGGAGCACCATTTGGATTTTGGAATGGTTTCTGGGTGTCCTGTCACATTTGGTGAGCCCCTTTAGTACTAGTACAGTGGAAACACCCCAAAAGTGACTCCATTTGGGAAACTGCACCCCCTGAGGAATCATCTAGGGGTATAGTGAAAATTTTGATCCCAAAGGTTTTTTGCTGAATTAATTAGAATTAAGCCATGAAAATGAAAAATAATTTTTTTTTCCAACAAGATGTAGTTTTAGATACACATTTTTCATTTTTACAAGGAATAGAGAAGAAAAAGCACCCCAACATTTGTAAAGTAATTTCTCCCGAGTACTGTAACACCCCATATGTGGTTATAATCAGCTGTTTACATATATGGGAGCATACAGAAGAAAAGGAGCGGTATTTATCTTTTGGAGCGTAGATTTTGCTGGAATGGTTTGCGGACGCCATGTTGCATTTGCAAAACCCCTGATGTACCAAACAAAAGTGACCCCGTTTTAGAAACTACACCCCTAAAGGCATTTATCAAGGGGTGTAGTGAGAATTTAGACTCCACAGGTGTTTTTCAGAAATGAATACGCAATGGATTGTGCAAAGTGAAAATTGCAATTTCTCCACTGATCTGCCCATTCACCGCACAAGATGTTGTGCCCCTAGAGAATCTTACCCCATAAATTGTTAAGCGGGTTCTCCCGGGTATGGTAATGCCTTACTTGTGGCCATAAATTGCTGTTTGGGCACACTGTAGGGCTAAGAAGGGAAAGACCGCCATTTTGAGCATGGATTTTGCTTGGTAACAGTTCTGTTTGGGGTTTTGCTGGTATTTCCGTTTATAATGTAATCTGTGCGGAGTACATCAGGGTATATGTAATCTGTGCGGAGTACATCAGGGCATAATAAGAGGGTATAATAATGGGGTAAATAATACAATTATCCATAGATGTGTGTTACGCCGTGAAGCGATCCGTTATGCGCAGGCCGGTGTCGCACTGATAAACGGTTTTCTTTCTTATCCCCCTTTTGTAAGGCTCTGCACCTTTTGGGGACTTTTTCTCCTTCGTAGTTTGGGAAATATTACTGGGAAAGTTTTGCGCTGGTATAATACGGGCACTCTCGCTTCCAGCGGATGTGCTATGTCCCTTCCCTTTCCTAGTTCCTAAATACTATGGCCCTGAAACTGAAGGAATGTTCCCCTCCGGCCTGCACATTGAGATGTTTTTTCATCACCGCATTACTAGTGCCGTAACTTTTTTATTTTTCAGTTGATTGAGCGGTGTGCGGGCTTGTTTTTTGCGAGACGGGCTGTAGATTTTATTGGTACCATTTTAGAACACATACGACTTTTTGATCACTTTTTATTTCATTTTTTGGTAAAGGAAATTACCAAAAACAAGCAATTCTGGAATAGTTTTTTATTGTTTTTTTTATCGGCATCCACAGTGTTCCATAAATTACATGTTAGCTTTATTCTGCGGGTCGATACGATTACGGCGATACCAAATTTATATAGTTTTTTTTATGTATTGCGGCTTTTGCACAATAAAATCACTTTTTTTATAAAATCATTTGTTTTCTGTGTCGCCATATTCTAAGACCCATAACTTTTTTATTTTTGCGTGCACGAAACGGTGTCAGGGATTATTTTTTGCGGGACGGATTGTCGTTTTTATTAGTACTATTTTGGAGTAAATGTGACTTTTTGATCACTTTTTATAGCATTTTTTGGAAGGAGATGTGACCTAAAAACAAAGATTCTGGCGCTGTTTTTCATGGTTTTTTTTTACGGCGTTCACCGTGCGGCATAAATTACATAATAGTTTTGTAGTTTGGGTCGTTACGGACGCGGCGATACCAATTATGTATAGTTTTTTTTATTTTTACGGTTTTCCCATAATAAAAAACTTACTATGGGAAAAAAGTCAGTTTAGCTTTATTTTTATTTGAAATGTGTGTTTTTATTGTTTTACCACATTTTTATTAACTTTTTTTTACTTTTTTTACTTGTCCCACTAGGGGACATGAGGGCCTGATGCCCCGATCGCTACTCTAATACACTGCACTACATACGTAGTGCAGTGTATTAGCGCTGTCATTTATTCACTGACAGCAAGCCTATGAGGACACGCCGCAGGCGGGTCCTCATCGGCTCCCGTACAAGGCAGACTCGGACGCCATTTTCTGGCGGGTCCTCATCGGCTCCCGTACAAGGCAGACTCGGACGCCATTTTCTGGCGTCCGATTGCCACAGCAACCCAGCGATTGAGCGCAGCATCTGAGGGGTTAATCTGCCGGATCGGAGAATAGCTCAGGTCCTGGCAGTTACAGGAGGGTGCCAGCTGTATAATACAGCTGTCACCCCGCGGTGATGGTGCCGGCTCTGCTTCTGAGCCCGCACCATCACTGCGCCGTACATATACGGCGCTTTGCGGGAAGCACCTCCCGACAGCGCCATATATATACGGCGGATGTCGGGAAGGGGCTAAGTGATATGCAGCATCTTCATCCTTTTCATAAAGATCTTCAGCAGCTGAGGTGTGTATTATGATGTTCTGCAGCAGCTGTGCTGTGTTATGATGTTCCGCATCAGCTGTGGTGTGTATTATGGTGTTCTGCAGCAGCTGAGGTGTGTGTTATGATGTTCTGCAGCAGCTGAGGTGTGTAGTATGATGTTCTGCAGCAGCTGTGGTGTGTAGTATGATGTTCTGCAGCAGCTGAGGTGTGTGTTATGATGTTCTGCAGCAGCTGAGGTGTGTGTTATGATGTTCTGCAGCAGCTGTGGTGTGTGTCATGATGTTCTGCAGCAGCTGTGGTGTGTGTTTTGGTGTTCTGCAGCAGCTGTAGTGTTTGTTATGATGTTCTGCAGCAGCTGTGGTGTGTATTATGGTGTTCTGCAGCAGCTGTGATGTATGTTATGATGTTTAGCATCAGCTGTGGTGTGTATTATGATATATATAGTAAACAATAACTACAGACCAGATATAAAGATGGTAAATAGTTTTTATATTTAGGAATATTTTGCCATTGAATAGAATATATGACAACATCCAGGACTGGAGATGTCGCTGTTCTCAGGATCACCGCACATGGTGGGATCAGTGTTCCTATGCAGCAGATGAGGAATCCTCCGATCATGATGGACGTGACCTGGAAGTGACTTTTATAGATTTCTGAAAAGAGAAAGAGAACATGTTATTATATCAAATCTATGGATTCATGATCAAAAGTAAATACAAACTGGAAACTAAAAGGAAGATATTCTAATATTGACTTACTTGTAGTTCAGGTCGTCCTGATCCAATTGCTAATTTTTTTGCCAGACTTGGAGGTTCCTTTCTCCTCAATTATTTTTAGACTTGGAGATTCTTTCTGGAAAAAGGAGAAAATATAAATAATTTCTATGTCACATACAATGTACATCTCATAGGACGCAGATAGAAGAGGGAATAGGTGACTTACCGTCTGGTGTTTTTGGGATCTCCCTGTTCATAGCCCTTCATGCTTGATGAGATGAGACCAAATCTGATGGTAAACTAAAGTGAGACCAAATTGTCAGGAAATTAAGGATGATTTTTTGCAGCTTTAAATATAATACAATATTAATGTATCTGCAAGTCTCTTACCTAGGCTGGAATATAAGCCGGTCTCTTCCCGTCAGCGCCATATTCTTCACTTCCTTCTTGAAGCTTTTAGTTATTTTTAGTGCTTCATTGGAAGCAGCGGGCACGACACAGGGGGCACCGAGGGTTGGAGCGGAGCCAAGTAGAAATGCAGCACTGATGGAAGTTATGGGAGCACGGCAGCACTGTGATCTGCTCCCCGATCTCATATTCAGTCATACAGATGATACATGACTGCGCCTCCTCTTCAGATGTTACATTTCTTGTTGGGAGGTTCTGGATTTGCAGCGTTCTCCTGCCGGGCCGTGGCGTTGCCTGTGGCGTTGCCTGTGGCGGTGTTGGCAATAAATTCAACCCCCGCCGTGTAATCAGCGTGTGATATAAATAATTTGGATTTTGGGGGTGTTCTGGAGAGCTGATTGGAATCTCCCTGGGGCTGCGGTTTGGTGGAATATGACTTGGTCCTGGATTGTCATATTCAGGTCTGGCTGCAGATCCACCTGCTGCACGGCTGCTCTCTCCAGTTCTTCTGGAGGGCTCCGCAGGGACGGGTCTTTGTGGAGAGCGGCTTCGCTCCCTGGTCTCTACTTGTCCCCTGCTCCGCGGAGGATCTCTGGTCGGTCTCCCTGTCCTCGCAGTGACAGCATTTGTTGCTCTTTGTTGTGCGTCACTAGTAGAAGGTCTTCCATTCGCTCTTTGGGAAGACCTTAGTCTTTCGACAAATATGGCCTGACCTATAAAGAAGTTTTATTTCCAAATTATTTTTATTAACATTTTTCAATAAGGGGCACAGAAAATAAAAAGGACGAAGGGAAGGGGGATGGGGGAATTATAAAAGTAAGAAAATAGAGATGTATCCAGATGAGCAGTTACATTCCAGTGCATGTCAGACAAATATGACAATATCATTTCGGACATCGAGTCATTGAGGGGGGTGGGGTAAGAGGGAAGAAGAAGTATAACATTGTTATAACTATTGAGCTCGCCATGTCAATAGACTAAGTGCTTCAGGTGGGAGGATATGTATTGGTTATACAACAAATTCTCCCTTCTTTCCACCATGTGGGACATCACTACAATGAAAAGAGGGATTATTTATTAAAATGTTTTAAAAAAATTATCAAACACTTTTGGCCATAGGGACGGACCCTGCTGTTGCTGTGGGGTTTAGGGAGAGGGGAACCTCAGCATAGATTAGTCTTTGGGATGAGTAAATCTGCTCTGTACATCTCTTCTCTGTAGACATCACAAGGCCGGGGTAGAACTGGGCTGAAGGTAAAACTGCCCCCACGGGATAGGAATGGTAGGTGGAGAATGCGCTGTCTGTCCTAAAACATTGCCCAACAGACCCCGGGGATAACCCCTCCCAGGAAAGCTCCTCTATGGGGGGAATATTGTCTATCTAAACATTTCACTTACCTTGATTTTCCGGTCGGCTCAGCCATGCGTCATTGTCAGCGATCAGCTGACGCAGCTCTCGGGCACTCATGGCTTAGTAACCCCCGAGGTTGGGTTGTTGTAAAATTGGAGAACTAAGTTCTCAGGTGGCCCCGGTGTTATTGGGCCTTGATCAAGGATCAATAAGCTCAGGAAATAAACACTAGATATGTAATACAAACTAGTTCACTCTTCCACAAACCAAAATGAAGTATCAGCAAAAGCATAAACTCAGGAAATGGCGCTGATGTCACAGTGCTCAGGCCTTATATAACTTCAAGGCATTATGACATCATATGTGTTACATCACAATCCACGCCTCATCTTATCTTTGTGACATCACAGCACTCAGGCGGCCATGTTGCTTGCTTGATCCATAGCTCTGTGACATCACAGCAGTCAGGCCATGTTGCTTGCTTGATCCATAGCTCTGTGACATCACAGCACTGAGGCGGCCATGTTACTTGCTGCCAACTGCTGAATATCTGATAAACTGCACCATATTGTGGAATGGAAAGATGTCCTCTATTATATTACTATATATATATATATATATATATATATATATATATATATATATACACTGGACATAGACTTTAATATAAGTTTGTGAAAAGCAGATAATTCACCTGCTGGTAGATATATTGTATAATGTATCTCCTACTGTCAATTTTAAGACAGCTCCCAGCATGGCCCGAACAATGATAAGGATATGCTGGGAGATGCCGTTTCACAAAAAATAAATCCTATCGTAATCATTCCACCCATCATCTCGCTGCAGATCATACAGTGACTACAGTGCTGATTAGAGGCAGAGTGAACATTTACATTAAGTGACTCACCGGTGACGTCTCAGATTCTAGTTATTTTTCTCCATTTGGTACAGACCTCTATGATGACTTCTCCCGGTCCATTTCTGCAGTTTGTCTTCAGCTTCTCACTTTTCCAACATTTCTGCACCTATAAATAAATATAAAGTTATCATTATACCACACACTACGCCCCTAAATATAATAGTGCCATACACTGCACCTCTAATTATAATAGCACCATACACCATGTCCCATACACACACACTATGCCCCCTGTAGATAGTGCCTGCCATAGAGCCCCCCTGTAGATAGTGCCTGCCATAGAGCCCCCTGTAGATAGTGCCCCCATATAGACCACCCCTGTATATAGTGTCCCACAAATAACTCCCCCTATAGTGCTCTACAGATAGCCCACCCCTGTATATAGCCCCCTGTATATATAGCCCACCCCTGTATATAGAGCTCTACAGATAGCCCAACCATGTATGTAGCCCCCCCTGTAGATATAGCCCACCCCTGTATATAGTGCTCCACATATAGTGTTTCACAGATAGCTCACCCCTGTATATAGCCCCCCTTTGTACATATAGTCCACCCCTGTATATAGTGCTCCACTAGATAGCCCACCCCTGTATATAGCCCCCCTTGTACATATAGTCCACCCCTGTATATAGTGCTCCACTTGATAGTCCACCCCTGTATATAGTGCTCCACAGATAGCCCACCCTTGTATATAGTATATACAGGGGTGGGCTATCTGTGGAGCACTATATACAGGGGTGGACTATATGTACAAGGGGGCT
Organism: Rhinoderma darwinii; assembly: GCF_050947455.1. Lineage (NCBI taxonomy): Eukaryota > Metazoa > Chordata > Amphibia > Anura > Rhinodermatidae > Rhinoderma > Rhinoderma darwinii. Next base: position 106,805,846 of record NC_134694.1, on the reverse strand, counting down.
ATATACAGGGGTGGGCTTTCTGTGGAGCACTATAGGGGGAGCTATTTGTGGGATACTATATACAGGGGTGGGCTATATCTACAGGGGGACTATATACAGGGGTGGGCTATATCTACAGGGGGACTATATCTATCTACAGGGGGACTATATCTATCTACAGGGGGACTATATCTACAGGGGGGCTATATCTACAGGGGGGCTATATCTACAGGGGGACCATATCTACAGGGGGACCATATCTACAGGGCTGGGCTATACACAGGGGGGCTATATCTACAGGGGTGGGCTATACACAGGGGGGCTATATCTACAGGGGTGGGCTATACATAGGGGGGCTATATACAGGGGGAATATATCTACAGGGGGCTATATCTACAGGGCTGGGCTATATCTACAGGGCGACTATATCTACAGGGGGGCTATATACTGGGGTGGGCTATCTATGGAGCACCATATACTATATAGCCCACCCCTGTATATGGTGCTCTATAGACAGCCCACTCCAGTATATAGCCCCCCTGTAGATATAGTCCCCCTGTATATAGTCCCCCTGTATATAGCCCCCTGTAGATATAGTCCCCCTGTATATAGCCCCCTATAGATATAGTCCCCCTGTATATAGCCCAGCAGATATAGTCCCCCTGTATATAGCCCAGCCCTGTAGATATAGTCCCCCTGTATATAGCCCAGCAGATATAGTCCCCCTGTATATAGCCCATCCCTGTAGATATAGTCCCCCTGTATATAGCCCAGCAGATATAGTCCCCCTGTATATAGCCCATCCCTGTAGATATAGTCCCCCTGTATATAGCCCAGCAGATATAGTCCCCCTGTATATAGCCCCCCTGTATATAGCCCCCCTGTAGATATAGTCCCCCTGTATATAGTCCCCCTGTATATATAGTCCCCCTGTATATATAGTCGCCCTGTATATAGCCCAGCAGATATAGTCCCCCTGTAGATATAGTCCCCCTGTAGATAGACACCCCCGTAGACAAAGTCCCCCCCGCAAATACAGCCACATGTCTATTACAATTAAAAAAAAAAAAAAATTCAAACTCACCTTATTCCCGCTCCCACGCCGTCCGGCAGCCATGGAGACCTGCTCTCTTCTGTGCAGGTCTCCAGGGGGTTTTAACGCGGCGTCTATGAAAGGCGCTGATTGGCTGGGCAGGATGACTTTCCCTGCCAGTCAGTCAGCGCCTTTCATCGACGGAAGCGTCACTGGTACAAAAGGTACCAGTCGCTTCATTCGTGGAGAGGCGCTGAATGGCCGGGCACGGAACGTGCCCGGGCATTCATTGCTTCTAATTGTACCTGTGTCCTTGCGACACAGGTACAATTATAGTGCAGGAGGAGGGGGCGCTGGCGCCCCCCTCTGAACTGCGCCCGGGGCATATGCCCCGCTTGCCCCCACCTAGCTACGCCCCTGTATAATGTATCTCCTACTGTCAATTTTAAGAATATTAGAAGTCACTAGAAGTTCTGTTCTGTGAATAGAGATTAGCGAATCATTTTTACACAAATCAAATTGGGTCCGAACGTCCTAAAAGTTTTGGATTTGGCAAATTTCAAAACTTCTGGGGTTTGCGGTGCACAAATTGCAACAAAATGGCCATTTTACAAATTAGAAAAAGGATTACATGACCTGGGGTGGGCTTCCCCATAATGCCTTGCAGGCAGCCGTCCAAAGACGCACTGTGGTTATCCCCCCTCTACTCATATATATGTTGCTGTCACTGTGACATTACATACTGGCTGGCGTTAAAGACCTTATAATGGGTTGTATTTAACCTGGATACAGTCCTAAAAGACAGCAGGGAGTCAGACACGAGATTTCAATGCAATTGGGGCACTTTCGATACAAGATAAATATATTCGGACCATATTGAATCGGGTGGTCGATTCTACCAAATCGGACCCAAAACGAATATTGGAAAATGTGCTCATCTCTATCTGTGACCAAAAGCACAAGGCCACAGGTGACACCTAATATTCTTTATAATTTATAGTAGGGGGTACATGATTCCTTATATACATCCCAGCTACTGCAGAACCTCTTTTTGAAGAGTAAGGGGGAGATTCCTGTTCACCATTAAGTGATATGCAGCATCTTCATCCTTTTCATAAAGATCTTCAGCAGCTGTGGTGTGTATTATGATGTTCCGCATCAGCTGTGGTGTGTATTATGGTGTTCTGCAGCAGCTGAGGTGTGTGTTATGATGTTCTGCATCAGCTGTGGTGTGTATTGTGGTCTGCATCAGCTGTGGTGTGTATTATGATGTTCTGCCGCAGCTGTGCTGTGTGTTATGATGTTCCGCATCAGCTGTGGTGTGTTATATGGTGTTCTGCAGCAGCTGAGGTGTGTGTTATGATGTTCTGCAGCAGCTGAGGTGTGTAGTATGATGTTCTGCAGCAGCTGAGGTGTGTGTTATGATGTTCTGCAGCAGCTGTGCTGTGTGTTATGATGTTCCGCATCAGCTGTGGTGTGTATTATGGTGTTCTGCAGCAGCTGAGGTGTGTGTTATGATGTTCTGCAGCATCTGAGGTGTATGTTATGATGTTTCGCATTAGCTGTGGTCTGTATTATGATGTTCTGCAGAAGTTGTGGTGTGTGTTATGATGTTCTGTAGCAGCTGTGGTGTGTGTTATGGTGTTCTGCAGCAGCTGTGGTGTATGTTATGATGTTCTGCATCAGCTGTGGTGTGTATTGTGGTCTGCATCAGCTGTGGTGTGTATTATGATGTTCTGCCGCAGCTGTGGTGTGTTATATGATGTTCTGCATCAGCTGTGGTGTGTATTATGATGTTACGCAGCAGCTGTGGTGTGTACTATGATGTTCTGCAGCAGCTGTGGTGTGTAGTATGATATATATATAGTGAACAATAACTACAGACCAGATATAAAGATGGTAAATAGTTTTTATATTTAGGAATATTTTGCAATTGAATAGAATATGTGACAACATCCAGGACTGGAGATGTCGCTGTTCTCAGAATCACTGCACATGGTGGGATCAGTGTTCCTATGCAGCAGATGAGGAATCCTCCGATCATGATGGACGTGACCTGGAAGTGACTTTTATAGATTTCTGAAAAGAGAAAGAGAACATGTTATTATATCAAATCTATGGATTCATGATCAAAAGTAAATACAAACTGGAAACTAAAAGGAAGATATTCTAATATTTACTTACTTGTAGTTTAGGTCGTCCTGATCCAATTGCTAATTTTTTTGCCAGACTTGGTGATTCCTTTCTCCTCAATTATTTTTAGACTTGGAGATTCTTCCTAGAAAAAGGAGAAAATATAAATTATTTCTATGTCACATACAATGTACATCTCATAGGACGCAGATAGAAGAGGGAATAGGTGACTTACCGTCTGGTGTTTTTGGGATCTCCCTGTTCATAGCCCTTCATGCTTGATGAGATGAGACCAAATCTGATGATAAACTAAAGAGAGACCAAATTGTCAGGAAAATAAGGATGATTATTTTTTAATTTTTTTTGCAGCTTTAAATATAATACAATATTAATGTATCTGCGGGTCTCTTACCTGGGCTGGAATATAAGACGGTCTCTTCCCGTCAGCGCCATATTCTTCACTTCCTTCTTGAAGCTTTTAGTTTATTTTTAGTGCTTCATTGGAAGCAGCGGGCACGACACAGGGGGCACCGAGGGTTGGAGCGGAGCCAAGTAGAAATGCAGCCCTGATGGAAGTTATGGGAGCACGGCAGCACTGTGATCTGCTCCCCGATCTCATATTCAGTCATACAGATGATACATGACTGCGCCTCCTCTTCAGATGTTACATTTCTTGTTGGGAGGTTCTGGATTTGCAGCGTTCTCCTGCCGGGCCGTGGCGTTGCCTGTGGCGTTGCCTGTGGCGGTGTTGGCAATAAATTCACCCCCCGCCGTGTAATCAGCGTGTGGTATAAATAATTTGGATTTTGGGGGTGTTCTGGAGAGCTGATTGGAATCTCCCTGGGGCTGCGGTTTGGTGGAATATGACTTGGTCCTGGAATGTCATATTCAGGTCTGGCTGCAGATCCACCTGCTGGACGGCTGCTCTCTCCTGTTCTCCTGGAGGGCTCCGCAGGGACGGGTCTTTGTGGAGAGCGGCTTCGCTCCCTGGTCTCTACTTGTCCCCTGCTCCGCGGAGGATCTCTGGTCGGTCTCCCTGTCCTCGGAGGGACAGCATTTGTGGCTCTTTGTTGTGCGTCACTGGTAGAAGGTCTTCCATTCGCTCTTTGGGAAGACCTTAGTCTTTCGACAAATATGGCCTGACCTATAAAGAAGTTTTATTTCCAAATTATTTTTATTAACATTTTTCAATAAGGGGCACAGAAAATAAAAAGGACGAAGGGAAGGGGGATGGGGGAATTATAAAAGTAAGAAAATAGAGATGTATCCAGATGAGCAGTTACATTCCAGTGCATGTCAGACAAATATGACAATATCATTTCGGACATCGAGTCATTGAGGGGGGTGGGGTAAGAGGGAAGAAGAAGTATAACATTGTTATAACTATTGAGCTCGCCATGTCAATAGACTAAGTGCTTCAGGTGGGAGGATATGTATTGGTTGTACAACAAATTCTCCCTTCTTTCCACCATGTGGGACATCACTACAATGTAAAGAGGGATTATTTATTAAAATGTTAAAAACAAATTATCAAACACTTTTGGCCATAGTGACGGACCCTGCTGTTGCTGTGGGGTTTAGGGAGAGGGGAACCTCAGCACAGATTAGTGTTACTTTGGGATGAGTAAATCTGCTCTGTACATTTCTTCTCTGTAGACATCACAAGGCAGGGGTAGAACTGGGCTGAAGGTAAAACTGCCCCCAAGGGATAGGAATGGTAGGTGGAGAATGCGCTGTCTATCCTAAAACATTGCCCAACAGACCCCAGGGATAACCCCTCCCAGGAAAGCTCCTCTATGGGGGGAATATTGTCTATCTAAACATTTCACTTACCTTGATTTTCCGGTCGGCTCAGCCATGCGTCATTGTCAGCGATCAGCTGACGCAGCTCTCGGGCACTCATGGCTTAGTAACCCTCAAGGTTGGGTTGTTGGAAAATTGGAGAACTAAGTTCTCAGGTGGCCCCGGTGTTATTGGGCTTTGATCAAAGATCAATAAGAAGGTCGGGAAGTAAACACTAGATATGTAATACAAACTAGTTCGCTCTTCCACAAACCAAAATGAAGTATCAGCAAAAGCATCAACTCAGGAAATGGCGCTGATGTCACAGTGCTCAGGCCTTATATAACTTCAAGACATTATGACATCATATGTGTGACCTCACAATCCACGCCTCATCATACCTCTGTGACATCACAGAACTCAGGCGGCCATGTTGCTTGCTTGATCCATAGCTCTGTGAGATCACAACAGTCAGGCGGCCGGCCATGTTACTTGCTGCCAACTACTGAATATCTGATAAACTGCACCATATTGTGGAATAGAAAGATGTCATCTATTATATTACTATATATATATACTGGACAAAGACTTTAATATAAGCTGGTAGATATATTGTATAATGTATCTCCTACTGTCAATTTTAAGAATATCAGAAGTCACTAGAAGTTCTGTTCTGTGAATAGAGATTAGTGAATCAGTTTTACACAAATCAAATTGGGTCCGAAATTCCTAAAAGTTTTATGTATATTATGAGGTTCTGCAGCAGCTGAGGTGTGTATTATGTGTGTATTATGAGGTTCTGCAGCAGCCAAGGTGTGTATTATGTGGTCCTGCAGCAGCTGAGGTGTATATTATGTGTGTATTATGAGGTTCTGCAGCAGCTGAAGTGTGTATTATGTGGTTCTGCAGCAGCTGAGGTGTATATTGTGATGTTCTGCAACATTTGAGGTTTGTATTATGAGGTTCTGCAGCAGCTGAGGTGTGTATGATGAGGTTCTGCAGCAGCTGTGGTGTGTACGATGAGGTTCTGCAGGAGCATATCTTAATATCTGATAGACTACACTTTATTGTGGAATTCTCTGGCAGTTAGATTAAAATTTAAAGACACAATGCACTATAGCCGCAAACTTCTATCAGCTGCTATTTATTAGCCGTAATCTCCTCGATAGTGAATAACACTAAGGCCTAATTCACACGAGCATGTTCGGTCTGTGATATACGGACTGTATGTCGGCAGTATTTCCCGGACCGAACACACTGCAGGGAGCCGGGCTCCTAGCGTCATAGTTATCTATTATAACCAGTCCTGCGGTGTAATCATGTTTCCAGTACCGGACAGGTTTCCGCACCTGGCAGCCCGGCTCCCTGCAGTGCGCTCGGTCCTGGAAATATTGCCGACCAATGGTCCGTATATCACGGACCGAACATGCTCCTGTGAATTAGGCCTTAGACACCGTTGTGTCTGTGTCAGTGTGTGCTTCCTTATTGCCAGATTGCATGGTCATTTTAACTTGAGTGTGATTCGTCCCTATTTTGTTTTTTCTAATAAAGATTATAATAAAGAATATACTGTATCTATATACTCCTTTAACCCCTACCCGCACGAGTCAGTAACTATACGTTGTCGCTGGAGGTTACTTCGGCGACAGTGTGCATCGGGAACCCGGAGGTCAGCTGTCGCCGACAGCTGACACTCCACTCTTGCCGGCTAGCAGTCCTGTGCTGCTGATTTCGCCAATTAACCCCTTAACCCCTTCCCGACATTTGACGTATCCATACGCCAAAGTCGGGTAGGGGAAGCATGGAGCGGGCTCACGCAGTGAGCTCGCTCCATACGATGACATGGCGGCTGTATGTTACAGCCGACACTACAGAGTAACTAGCGGCATCACGCTCGAGCGTGATCCCGCTAGTTTAACTCGTTAAATGCCGCGGTCAATACTGACCGCAGCATTTAAATCGTCAGAAAGTGGGGGGCGACCCCCTCTAACAGCACATCGCGCCCCCCGCAACGCAATCGCGGGGTGGCGATGGTTGCTATGGCTGCCTGGGGGCTTAATGAACGCCCCAGGTCCACCATTTTTGTACACCTATTAAGCCTTCCCTCCGGCAGGGCTTAATAGGTGCCTGTCAGAATCACGATATACTGCAATACATTAGTATTGCAGTATATCGTGCAAGCGATCTAACGATCGCTGGTTGAAGTCCCCTAGGGGGACTAATAAAAAAAGTAAAAATAAGTTAACGAGGCTCTGTCACCAGATTTTGCAACCCATATCTGCTATTGCAGCAGATCGGCGCTGCAATGTAGATTACAGTGACGTTTTTATTTTTAAAAAACGAGCATTTTTGGCCAAGTTATGACCATTTTTGTATTTATGCAAATGAGGTTTGCAAAAGTCCAACTGGGCGTGTTTAAAGTAAAAGTACAAGTGGGCGTGTATTAGGTGCGTACATCGGGGCGTTTTTAATACTTTTACTAGCTGGGCGCTCTGACGAGAAGTATCATCCACTTCTCTTCACAACGCCCAGCTTCTGGCAGTGCAGACACAGCGTGTTATCCAGAGATCACGCTGTGACGTCACTCACTTCCTGCCCCAGGTCCTGCATCGTGTCGGACGAGCGAGGACACATCGGCACCAGAGGCTACAGATGATTCTGCAGCAGCATCGGCTTTAGCAGGTAAGTCGATGTAGCTACTTACCTGCAAACGCCGATGCTGCTGCAGAATCAACTGTAGCCTCTGGTGCCGATGTGTCCTCGCTCGTCCGACATGATGCAGGACCTGTGAGTGACGTCACCGCGTGATCTGCCAGAAGCTGGGCGTTCTAAAGAGAAGTGGATGATACTTCTCGTCAGAGCGCCCAGCTAGTAAAAGTAGTAAAAACGCCCCGATGTACGCACATAATACACGCCCACTTGGACTTTTACTTTAAACACGCCCACTTGGACTTTTGCAAGCCTCATTTGCATAAATACAAAAATGGTCATAACTTGGCCAAAAATGCTCGTTTTTTTAAAAATAAAAACGTTACTGTAATCTACATTGCAGCGCCTATCTGCTGCAATAGCAGATAGGGGCTGCAAAATCTGGTGACAGAGGCTCTTTAAATAAAGTTTTTTTTGGTGTAAAAAATTTTTTTTAATATTAAAAGTTCAAAAAACCCCCCTTTTACCTTTTCCCCCTAGAGCATAGTCAAAAAATAAATAAATAAACATAATTGGTATCGCCGCGTTCGTAACAACCCAAACTATAATGTTATTTTTCCCGCACGGTGAACACCGCAAACAAAATAAATGAAAACCTATGCCAGCATCGCTATTTTTTGGTCACCACCCCGCCCAAGATATAGAATAAAAAGTGATCAAAAAGTCGCATTTACCCCAAAATAGTACCAATAAAAACTACAACCCGTACCGCAAAAAACAAGACCTCCCACAGCTTTTTTTGACTGAAAAATAAAAGTCATGGCTCTCAGAATAGCGTGACGCAAAAAATAAATAATTTTATAGAAAAGTGATTTTATTGTGCAAAAAACTATATACATATGGTATCGCCGTAATCGTACCGACCCGCAGAATAAAGTAAAATGTAATGTATTGCGCACGTTGAACGCCGTAAGAAATAGAGTTTAAAACTCCAAAATCGCTGTTTTTTTTTTTACATCTTAGCTCTAAAAATTTTTTTCTAAAAAGTGATCAAGAAGTTGTATGTACCATAAAATGGTACCAATAAAAGCTTCAGCTCGTCCCGTCAAAAATAAGCCCCCAGACCACTCAATTGACCAAAAATAAAAAAAGTTATGGCTCTCAGAATGTGATGATACAAAAAATTTTTTATTTAACAAATAGTCTTTTCTTTGTAAAAGTAGTAAAATATAAAAAACCTATATAAATTTGGTATCACTGGAATCGTATTGAGACGCAGAATAAAAACTAAGTTGTCGTTTTACTGCACGGTGAAAGACGTAAAAACAAAACCCCAAAAACAATGGAGAAATCACAGTTTTTTCCAATTTCAGCCCGCAAATAATTTTTGTTCAGTTTCTAAGTACATTATATGGTACTTTAAATGGTGTCAATAGAAACTAGAACTCCTCCCGCAAAAAAATAAGCCCTCACACCGCTCTATTGACGGAAAAATAAAAAAGTTATGGCTCTTGGAATGCGGGGAGTGAAAAACAAAAATGGAAAAGCAAAAAATGGATCAATCCTGAAAGGGTTAATTCATTTCTAACAAAAAAAACATTTCTGACCATATATGGGGTATTGCCGTACTCCGGAGAAATTGCTTTACAAATGTTGGGCGGCTTTTTCTCTTTTATCCCTTGTGAAAATTTAAAAAAATCAACATTTTAGTGGACAAAAATGTTGATCTTAATTTTCACAGCCTAATTCCACTAAATTCTACAAAAAAACCTGTGGGGTCAAAATCCTCACTATACCCCTAGAAAAATTCCTTGAGGGGTGTAGTTTCCAAAATGGGGTCACTTTTAGGGAGTTTCCACTGTTTTAATCCCTCCAGGGCTTTGCAAACGCGACATGGTCCTGAAAACCAATCCTCTCTTCTGAGTCCTGCTGTGGGTCCAAACAGCAGTTTATGACCACATATGGGATATTGCCTTAAATCGGAGAAATTGCTTTACAAATGTTGGGGTGCTTTTTCTCCTTTGTTTCTTGTAAAAATGAAAAAATTCTATGTTTTAGCAGAAAAAAAAGTGATCTTCATCTTCAAAGACTAATTCGAATAAATTTAGCAACAAACCTGTGGGCTCAAAATGCTAACTATACCCCTAGAAAAATGCCTTGAGGCGTGTAGTTTCCAAAATGGGGTCACTTTTGGGGGGTTTTGACTGTTTAGGCACCACAAGACCACTTCAAACCTGACATGGTGCCTAAAATATATTCCTAAAAAAAGGAGGCCCCAAAATCCACTAGGTGCTCCTTTGCTTCGGAGGCCGGTGCTTCAGTCCATTACTGCACTAGGGCCATATGTGGGGTATTTCTAAGAACTGCAGAATCTGGGAAATAAATATAGAGTTGCGTTTCTCTGGTTCGGGTATGTGCACACGGCTTATTTTCGGACCGTAAATAGCCCAAAAAACGGCCGACAAATCCGGAAGAAAAATCGGAAGCAGAACGCCTCCAAACATCTGCCCATTGATTTCAATGGGAAATACGCTGTTCTTTTTCGCGGGCAGTTTTTTACGCGGCCGTTTTTCAAAACGCCCGCGTAAAAAAAACGCCCGTGAAAGAGAAGTGCATGTCACTTCTTGAGCCGTTTTTTATTGACTCCATAGAAAAACGGCTCCAAAAACTATTGTGAAAAACGTGAGTTGCTAAATAAACGTCTGAAAATCAGGAGCTCTTTTTCAGACGTTTTTTTAGTAAGCGTGTGCACATACCCTAAAAGCTTCTGTGTTACAGATTTTTTTTTATTACAAATGAATTTCAGAAAAAAATAATTATTTGTAAATTTCACCTCTGCTTTGCTTTAATTCCTGTGAAACGCCTAAAGGGTTATAACACTTTCTAAATGCTTTTTTGAATACTTTGAGGGGTGCAGTTTTCAAAATGGGGTGATTTCTGGGTACTTTCTAATATATAAGGCCCTCAAAGCCGCTTCACAACTGAACTGGTCCCTGAAAAAATAGCCTTTTGAAATTTTCTTGAAAATATGAGAAATTGCTGCTAAAGTTCTAAGCCTCGTAACGTCCTAGAAAAATAAAAGGACGTGTAAAAAACAATGCAAACCTAAAGTAGACATATGGGAAATGCTAACTAGTAACTATATTGTGTGGTATTACTATCTGATTTACAAGTGGATACATTTAAATTTAGAAAAATGCAAATTTTTGCTAAATTTCTCTAAAATTTTAAGTTTTTCACAAATATTGAATTTATCGACCACATTTTTTCACTAACATAAAGTACAATATGTCACGAGAAAACAATCTCAGAATGGCTTGGATAGGTTAAAGCATTCCAAAGTTATTACCACATAAAGCAACATATGTCAGGTTTGAAAAAATCATCTGTGTCCTAAAGGGGTTAAATAAAAGAAATGATTGGAGCTTGCCCTTTAAATTCTTATTAACCTGTTGGGCGAGTGGTTCACTTTATAAACTATCACTTTGATTTTCTTATTAGTTCTCAGTTGGCAGAAAATTAGTTGTTACAGGAAATGGTGGAGTTAGGCCCTGTTCACACGGCGTGTGTTCGATGCATTTTTCGGCGCGTACAGTACGCCCAAAAACGCGTAAAAAACAAATGATTTGAGCTTCCCATTGACATCAATGTGCATGCGACCGTCAGTGCATGCGACATGTTTTTTTATGCGCTCGTGTTTAAAAAAACGTGTCATGTAAAAAAAGGCGTCAGGTTAATTCTTTGGCGCGTAAAACGCAACAAATTTCCATAGTCATTGGAAGTCCTAATTACACACAAAAATAGTGCAGAAAGCGAGCGTAAAAAGCGTCAAAGAACACGCTGAAAGCACGTATAAAAACTGTCGTTTCAAAAGCGCTTTACAAAAATGCTAGCGTTTTTACACATTTACACGTCATTTTTTTTGGGCGCCGTGTTAACAAGGCCAGTATTTACAGAAAAACCTCAGGAAGCCCCTCGCCTCTCGTGTTCACTGGTAACGTGTCTACAGATTTTCAGCCTCATTAAATGTATCAAATAATTGACCATCTTCTTCCACATTTAACAAAACCCAACACTTTTATTGAACATAATTCTATATTTTATATATTCCATCATTTCTATTTCTTATCAGTACGATCCTTCTTGCAACCAGCAGATGGCAGCAGATACGCACTAATTGTATTATTAACCCTATCACTTCTGATGGTCCTCAAATGCGTAATATATATTCAGAGTAGGACAGTTTGGATGTTTAGGTTGTAGAAATGTTTAGGACGTGGTTCAGAAATAATTTTTCCCCCCTTCAATGAAAGTATGTGCCTGAAGCGGTGTACTGTACCCACGGAATGAAATGTTTAACTATAATAGGGAACGGTATGTTCTATGTGTACAATGAAAGGAGGAATCGCTAACAATGAGGAGGAGCGTGAGACCGCAGGTATCGTTATTATAGAAAGGAGTGCAAAGAATTAGGTATAAATATTATATCTATACGTGACATGTTTAACTCTTTGATGCCCCTGGACAATGAAAAGCAAGAAGTAGTTCTGAATGTTTATAATTTTATGTTTACATTGATTTCCCACTTTTGCTATGTTGGAAAGAGGATAGGATGATCATGACACCACTCTGGGCAGTCACATAGGCATGTCTAAGACCCCATTGCGGGACCCCTGGCCGGTAAGATTGTGTATGGTAAGAAATTGAATCTAAGGGCACCGCAAATTTTGCCCAGAGTTACATAATTGAAAACACATTTTGGATTAGTCAGACTTGTTTAATTTGAAGATCAAAATAATGTGAATTACAATGAAACATTTGGGCAAATGTAAGGCCCCATTGCGGGACTCCAGGTAAGTAAAGATTTTATATAATGAGAAGGGAAGTCTAACTAGGGTACAAACTATTGGAATACACTTTTTGAATTTGTCAGACTTATTAAACAAAAAATTCAAATAAATATGATTCACAATAAACATTGTTGGGCATGTTGATACGCTTACAACTAGTACTGGGTACATGGACCTCAGGGAGAAATGGGATTCAGAATTGCAAGTAAATTATCATACACCTGAAGGTGTGAGGCAGATATATAAAGCTCATTCCTCAAGACAAGAATAGGCTCCACCCATATCCTATAAATCACACCCATATCAGACGCCCACTTTTGTGTGCATGAGGCATTAGAAAAATTAAAGGGGTATTCCATTTTCAGTAAATAAAGGTTATTTATTGTATAATAATTGTAATATTTATTGTATAATTTATTACATTTTTAAATCTTCACGGTTTTCAAAATCCCTGTTTGCTGCAATTCAATAGGAACCGTCGTTGTTTACTTCCTGTGGATAAACAAAAATAAATCTGTCCTGGTCATGTGATGGGCATGCAGGTGCAATCTGAATGGTGGTTCTCACCCATGCCCTATCCAAAGGTAAACCTAGAATTTCCCCATGTTCGCACAGGGCAGTTTAATGTCATTTTTTATTTTTTTTAAGCCAAATTCTGGAGTGGATCCCAAAGAGGTGAAGATGTAAAGGAAAGACTTCTATTTCACAAATTTTTTGGATCCACTTATAGTTTGGGCTAAAAAAGACGTATCAAAAACTGCAGTTTGTGACCCTGGCTCAAAAGCGGAGTCCTTTTTGTGTGTGATGCTTCTCTTTATAGTGAATCCTTTTTTAAACACCATGTTGTTTTTACGTCCAAAATTCTGTGTTGATTATTTTCTTAATTTATCTGTATAACGGCATGAGCTCCATTTTTCTGATACAAAGCTCCAAATCCCCTGCATAGATATAGAGATAAATGCTACGTTTGGGCTGCCTGTAGCCACCACTAGAGGGAGCTAAGGAGCATGCTGTTTTATTATTGAGTTCCATGCCTGCAGCCACCACTAGCGGGAGCTTAGGAGCATGCTGTTTTATTGAGTTCAATGTAAAGACAATGTCTATGCAGGGGGTTTGGAGATTCGTATCAGAAAATCTGAGTTTTATCAGTGCTACTACTGCAATACAAATATATTAAGAAATTATTCAGCACAGAATTTTGGACCAATTGAGAAAAAGTGGACATTCACTATAAGGAAAGATGGGTGCCACTCGCCTTAGTAGATATGCGATGCACATGTACTGTATATGTTCCATTATATTTTTTTATACTTTATATAAGCAGTAATAGATTACAATGCAGTGTGGTATTACAGACTTTAATTCGGCTGCCTCCCCCCCCCCCCTTCTAGCACATGATCAATTCTTCAGAAGCCAGTTTACCATTGGACCTAGATCTTGCTGAAGTCATTCAAACAGCGTTATGGGCCCAAATCAACCAATGACTGCTGTCAGGGCCAGTTTTAGGGTCTGGTAAACTGAACCCAGGACCCCTTTTATTCAGGAGCACCCCCTAAAGACGGGATCTCCAGGAGCAACCTGAGTTCACCATTGAATCCTTCTCTGCCCCAGACCACTAGGGAATGAAAATAAAAATTATCTTTTCATCGCCTTATACTGCTAGGGAATTAAAAATTAACCATTTTACTACCTTAGATCACGAAAAGAATTTCACCAGGGAATTTGAAATGACTAGTAAATGTCTAAAAATGGCGAGCGGGATGGGAGTTATTTTGCTTGTTTCCCAGGGCGCCATTTTCTATATAAGCGGCTATGACTACATGGCTAAAAGACAACCAAGTCAACATGTCCTCAGAATAGGAACGTCCTATACAGGTACCTACGTAATTAATATAGTAATAGAGATAGCTGCATAGGTCAATAGACTGATATGGAAGTATCTTAGGACAACCTGGTACCTTCAGCCATGCGGGTGCAAAAGGCCAAGCTATAAGACCCCTCTACGCGATGTATCATATTTGTCCTTGGTGTTATAAGGGCCACATAGCACATGATCATTATAGAAGTATGTGCTCAGTCTCACTCTATGACTCCATTACTGACTGGTATGTTCTTGCTTGACTGATTTTTCCATCAGTGATTTTCTGGAATCTCCAGTCAACTGGATAAATGTGCACCAGCACACGATGGGGCGCCCATTACTGGACCGATGGGGTATAGATTCTGGACACTAATTATTTTTGCTGATGTAATTAACAGCCGCTCCCTGTGGAGTCCCAGATTCTTCATGTCAGACTTTCACCGTCAATTACTATCATTACTCCCTGACGATTTCCTCAATTCAGCAAGTCACCCAACCTCACCAACCAGTGGTCTCACTCCAGAAGGAACGATACAGATAAGAATATATAAGGGGACTGCTATTTATGCAGTGTCCTTATATTTGTGTTACTTTACCAAAGGTGAAGCTGAGATTTATAATGTATAGATGGTTAATATTGTATACACAGCAGTGTGATAATTATCACTATATAATACTCATCAATGAGAGCAGCTAGACAGGCTGGGAGTGACTCAATAAGGTGCTGGTAGGTTGTCTCCGGTATCTGGCGCCGTGCTGACTGCAGAGCATCCCACATCTGCTGGAGGGTGCGTGGGGGAGGATCCATAGAGCGAACAAGACGATCGAGGTCCCACAGATGCTCAATTGGGTTCAAGTCTGGCGAATTAGGGGGCCAGGGAAGTACTTGGAGGTCTTGGTCGTGCTCTTCCAGCCACTGTCGGACATTTCTAGCCGTGTGACATGTCGCATTGTCTTGCTGGAAGATTCCATCTGCCCCAGGGAAGACAATCAGCATGTATGGGTGGACGTGATCTGCAACGATGGATTCATACCCAAATCAGTTCAGAGTCTTCCACATGGATGAGTGGGCCCAGAGAATGCCATGAAAAAATTCCCCAGACCATAACGCTGCCGCCACCGGCTCGTGTTCTTCCAGCAATGGTTGCCGGGTGTTTGTCCTCTGATGTTTCTTGCCTGACACGCCAATGTCCATCCGTTCAATGAAGCAGAAAACGTGACTCATTGGAGAAGACAACACTTTGCCAATCATTGGTGGTCCAATTCAAACGCTGCCGTGCAAATTGAAGCCTTTTTTTCTGATGCACCTTAGTTAGCAGAGGAGCAGCGACCTCCGGTCTGCCGCGGAGCCCCATACGCAGTAGGGTTCGCTGAACTGTTGTTTTAGACACACGTCTGGTCGCCCCCTGGTTGATTTTCATGGTGAGCTGCTCCACTGTAGCGTGTTGTTCAGCTGTCGCGAACCTTAGTAGCTGACTCACCTTTCACATCAATGGCACGTGGCGCTCCGCAGTTTCCACATCGGTTATTCCCAATGATGCAATTTCTCCACTCACGACAGACTTTCACCACAGCAGCACACGAACAGTTCACAAACTGCGCTGTGTGAGAAATACTGCCACCCTTGCCACGAAAGACAATAATCATCCCTTTTTGCAACTCTGATAAATCTCCCCTTTTACCCATGACAGCAACGAGTGATATGTGATCAGACAGCGTATCCCACACCTTATACACCCACCAAGCCAGCCCACCACACATCACTTCCTTCATGGTCTACGTGCTGCTGACGTCAAAAGTAGGAGGTGGTCATAATAATGTGACTTGACTGTGTATGTGTGTGAATATACATCACTACCAGCCAGGACGTGATGTGTATTCAGAATCCTGACACTTCTGAATCTTTTCTGTGAGATTCCAGCAAGGCAAGCGTAATCTCGTTTGAAATGACAGGTTACATCGTAATCTCGCGAGATTACGTTTGCCTTGCTGTAAATCTCACAGAGACGCTACAGACGTGTCAGGATTCTGAGTACACATGACGTCCAGGCTGGTAGTGATGTATATTCATTATCAGGACACTGCAGTAATGTTAGTGTTTGTGAATGTAGCTGCACATAACGATATAGCTATATCGCTAATGCAGTGTAAATGAATGGAGAGAAATGTATGACGCTGATTGGTCAGCGTCATACACTCCTCTGTACAACGCCCACTTGGTCCAACGTAAAAACACACCCACTTGGGCATTAAGAAACTCATTACAATAAAGCGAAAAAATCGCTCATAAAGTGATTTAAAATAGATAGTTTTTCAAAATAAAAAGCATTACTGTCACCTACATTACAGCGCCGATCTCCTTATATAGGAGACAGGGCACTTATAATGTGGTGACAGAGCCTCTTAATCATTGACATAAGGCCTTTGGTTCCTCTGGAGCGGCTGAGATGTTTACTCCTACTATAAATGATCATTATTAATAAACATTAGAAGTCACCTACGGCCTTGTACTTTTATATGGTCATGGAATTACTCAGTGACGCAACGTTTTGAAGTTAGGGGTAAATTGTCCCATATATACATTTTTGATAGTCTTTCACAGTGGTCTGTAATCTGTGGCTGTTAGGGCATCCTGGGATTTGTACTTACGACTGGCATGTCACAGGTTGCAGACTACTGCTCTTTACTATAATACAACGCTAAGCACAGTATCAATACTAAATACTAGTATATAATGCGGTGTCATCGCCATTACATGGGTTCCTGGTGTTACTATAGAAAGCTGTGGGGTCGGTGCATAGATACTTCCTATCACTATTCAGAACAGCGTGTGGATAATAGCCGAGTGTTGATCAGGAACCGTTGAGTCCCGTCTGGCTGGGAAAGGAAGTGTCTGGATCTCTCCTCTACTGCAGGACAAACATTTCCGTCTGTCTGAGCTACAACCTGTTATTATGTTGCTGGTCCAGTAAATCATATTCATACTGACCGCTTGTTAGACATGGGGTCGGTCCTTCCATGGCCGGGTTACTCAGAGCTCGATTACTGATAGGAGAGGGCGGTCACTTATGTGGTCAGGGTGACCACTTCACATGATATGTGTCACTTGCTGCCACTGATGAAGGTTCTGATTTTTTTTCCGGGCCGCAGACTTACAATTATAATCATCAAGAATCACCTTACTAAATAAACATAATGTATTGTAAACTAGTGCGGCCTCAAGTATATACTCTGTGACCTCACCACATAAGGACAAAAAAAAAGAGGGAGTTAAAGGGTCAGTCCACACTGAGTTTTTTTTAGCTGGTTTTGATGCAGAAATCGCGTCGGAATCAGCGCAAAAAAATGGCCCAAATCACCCCCATTAATTTCAATTGGAGGTAGGGGCATTGTTTTCCCGGGTGTCTTTTGGCTGCTCGGGGGGGAGGAGCAGCATGTTATTTCTCTGTGTGGTTTCCACCTCTGACCGCCCATTGAAATCAATGGAAGGCAGGAAAAAATGCACTGCGCTAGATTCTGAGCGTTTTCTTTACAGCATTTTTTCTGCCTACAAAAAACTCTGTGTGTGAACTACCCCAAAGGGTGACACATTCAGAAGCAAACTGTGTATCATGGATTATGTCCCTTCCATTGTAGAGTAACTAGACGAGACGGGCACTATGACATGAGGAATAAGACTGTTTTACACATCTATGTACAGATACCACATGCAGGGTCAGACTACTCCAAGTGGGCCCTGGCTCTGACACAATAATGGGCCCCAATGGTCAAGGAATAGACAACACCATTTGTAAGTGACTTTGGAGCTGATCACTTGTCACTAGGGTCTACTTCTTCCAGGTTGACTCATAAATAACCTAATAGACCTTACAGATGACACGTCCCAACAACCAATGAAATTAAAAGTGGACATGCACATGTTCTGTATAGATGGAGTGTCGGCCCACAGAATCATTTGCTGGGCCGAGAAAACCCAGTCCAACACTGTCAACATCTGAATATAGCAGTTTCTGTATTTGCCTTCTAGCCACTAAAACTTAACGCCCATACATGATAACTTGCATCCATGGGTTTTGCGTTCTTTGAAAAGTTTCCCAGCCTCAGCGTCAGTATCAATAACACTGGGATTAAAGGGGTCTTCCAGTTTTAATTCAATCTTACTCACTCTACAATGAAAAGTTCTGTAACTTTATATTATACTTTGTGAATCAATTCTTCGGGGTTTTCCAGACCTCTGTTTTGTGTCGTTGAATGGGAACATTTATTGCTTACGTCCATAGGATGAGAATCTGTCATCTGGTCACGTGATGATTACACAGGTGTATGGCTTGTTACAGTACAGTTTATTGGAACCCTCTCTTTTCCCAAAAATGGACATCTGGGACGTGGGGGAAAGTTTTATGGACTGATGAGTCTACATTTTAGAAAGAACAGAAGGCAGTGTGTATGCTGCCCAAGAAATGAAAGAATCATTGAACCTTGTCTACATCCATTAGACAAACATGGTGAAGGAATGTATAACATGAATGGAAAATGTTTCGGGAAAAATCGTTTTATACCGAGATGACTACCCCAAGTAGCCCCTGCAAAGATTAAGATGTGCTTATCAAACAAAGAAGCTGGTGTTCTCTGAACATTGGACAGTCCACCATCATTACTTGGCTTGTGAGAAACAGCAATTTCCCCCCAACTTTTAGTGCTGCCCATACGCAATGCCACCAACAAGTAAATGTGTATGAAGACGTCCCGACAGCAGATGTTGAGTATCAGTTAGGTTTGGTGGAGTGGTTTCTAACTTGCCCAGTGTTGTACAGCTCTTTGCAAATTAGATATTTCGGTGCCAACATCTTGGTTCAGTAGTCATTCAATTTCCAGTGTGGGCCTACTGCCCCTCAGCCATGGCAGAGTGGTGAGTTTAGGCCCTTTTACGTGGGCCGATGATTGGGCGTACAAACACTTGTTCTCGATCATTGGTCCGTGTAAACATGGCAGCGATCAGCTGATGAATGAGCAAACACTGGTTCATCGGCTGATCACATCTTTTATGCCGCCATAAAAATTGTTGTTTGTTGGCAGTACATCTTCTCGTGTAAACAGGAAGTTCTGACGACAATATGCAAACTGTATGGGGCCCAAACGATCCTATTAACGTTCATTCGTCCCCCTACTCTTGATCGTCGCTTTGTGTAAATGGAGCAAATGGGCGCCGATCGACATGTGGTTATTGTCGATCAGCGCTCGTTACTGGACACAGAATTTGCCCATATAAAACCCTCCTTAGTAGGCATGGAGTAATGTATAGAGAGTAAGCTTCTCATAGTTGGTGTTAAACAGATGTGTCTCACATACCTCATTTGATTCTTATAAAGAATAAGGTTAGGTTCTGCTTGCTATAACAAGCTGCATGGACAAGCCTCGTCACATCGCAATAACTTACTGTAAATATTTACCACTCATAATTGTTACTCTCCATAATGTCTTACAAGTGCTTGGCATATAATTACTCACCACGTCTAACCAATAATTACTTTCACTGCCTAATACACCTGATTTCTGGAGCTGACCAGGTTACGACTACTCCATTATTGCAGTGAGGGGAAATATTCCATAATGAAAACACATTTCAGACTCCAGAACACATTGGGGGGAATAGATCAAAAAGTTTACCCCAGTTTTGTGGCGTAAAAAAGTTGCATATTTTGGCACACGCCGTAGTTGCGCTAACATTTGGGATTTTCTTTCTTTTTCTAGCCTTCTGAAAGTGGTGCAGAAAGGGGATTGGAGTTTAGTTGAATGAGGTGGGGCCTCGGATTTAGCGTAATTTACGCCAGAAACTGGTATAATTCATGCCGCAACGCTACATCTGCCCATAGCAGGCGTAGATATGAATTTCTGTCGCATGGACAGCCAATGATTCGCCAAATTTATTAAGAGGTGTACACCTCTTAAAAAAATCAGTGCATTTTCTGCCAACGTGAATTAGTTGAAGACTGGCATTGGAAAAGCCAGTCTTAATATATTTCCCCCCCCCCCCCCACTGCGTCAATGACATGATAGACCCTACTCTATGGCCTACACACAAATCATCTAGCACCTTTCCAATCCTCAACTCCATCAGGGGGACTAATTCCCCTACAGGGTCGGATTGGCCACTAGAAAGTACTCGTGGATCATCCAGTGACCCTGGTTCTGAGACAGTAGTGAACCCCAGAGATCCAGGAGAAGACAACCCCATTTGAAGCTGATTTTGAGTAAATCACTTGCTGCTAGGGGCAATTCTTATCAAGATTATTAACAAATTACCTATTGGAATTTATCAATGACATGTGGGCACAATGATAACGCCATGGTTTAGGGTGCAGGTACAGGTACTCTATAGATTGATGATGGGCAGGGCTGCGATCAGGGCAATACAGGTGATACTGCTGTCAAGGACCAAGAAAAATAAGGGGCCCAAACTGTGCTACCCACCAGTGTAACTGAATAGGGCTAATTTAGTATTCTGTTCCCCCCTCACCCATGGACTTCTGATCCAACGTATCAATTATTGGATAACCAACCGAACTTGAAGGGTTTTTCTAGGAATATGATATTGTTGATCTATCCTTTAGGATTAGGCCATCAATATCAGATGGTGTGGGGGCCGAGTCCCGTTCCCCCCCCACCTATAAGCTAACTAAAGGGGCTGCATCCCCTTTATTGTTTACCAGGCACAACCCTATACATTTGGTAGTGTCTGTGTCTGGTACTGCAGCTCAGTCCCATTTAAAGGGAAGGTGTCATAATTTTTTATTTTTTTTTATCATATTGCTTTTAATATAATATTTTCAAAAATTGTATTTAATTGTGTTGTCATGTTTTACTTTTTAATGTTTTCTGACTTTTACTTCTCTATCGGGGCTGCCATTTTTTTTTTCATCTCTGTATGTGTAGATTAAGGATACATGCAGAGATGGAATACAGCACATACAACCCCATAGAGAATGCGAACGGGAACCATTCCATTCTCAGTTGCGTGCGCCGTCTGTGTGGGAACAGCGCATACACAGACCAAAACGAAGCTCGTTCGTAGAGCGAAATCCGGCGCCATTTTCATGTGGACTGGAAGCCGCTGCCGGACAGTAAGATGACGACTTCCGGCCGCGGCTTCCGGGCATATGTTCAACGAAGCGAAGGTGCAAGGAAGAGGAGCGTAGACCAGCGGCGGCAGGAGCAGGTAATTTATGTTCGTGTATGTTTGTGTGTATTATGTTCGTGTGATACTGTCTGCTGAGCCCTGTATCTAATACTCCTAGCACTGTGCAGTCGCTCAGAAAATGGCGGCACACAGTGTAGGAGGTTTGAAGATTCAACCCCTCCTTCTCCTGGCACTAGCCAGAAGTGGGGAGTGGGGGGATTGTGTGAGGACACTAGAGGAGAGTGTGTCCAGCCCAAATTTGCAGCATAAATCAAGGAGGTTGCTTTACTACATTGACCATGCTGCAATTTTGGGAACTGCTCCCTCTAGTGGCCAGCACATGGAAATGTTATAAATTAGAATCTAATTTATAATATTTCCTGACTTGTGAAAAAATTAAAAAGATTAAAACAATGTGTAATCACTTAAATACTAATTGTTTAACGGAAAAAAAATAAAATTCTAGCGACACATTGCCTTTAAGCGAATGGGACTGAGCTGCGATACCAGGCACAGCCACCAGGGCTATGCCTGGTAAACTTTGAAGGGTATGCACCTCTCACTGGAGCGGCCCCTTTAGTCAACTGATCAGCAGGTTACCAGTGATCGAACAACCACCAATCTGATTTTGATGACCTCTCCTAAGGATTGATCTCATAGTTCCAGAAAACCCCTTGTCCTGCAGCCAACCGCGTGCCAGGACCCTAACCGAAGTCATGGGAAAAGGAGGTCCTATAGGTGAAATGTTTGATCCGATTTATTGTCTTCTTTGGGTCTCTCCAAACTAGGTTTGTTGCACTTTGGCCCACCTTTACTAAAACTTAGTAAAGGAGATATTTGGCGTAATTTGTGCCAAATTCATTAAAAGACACATGCCTCTTAATAAATGTGGCGCTTTTTGAACTGTCTGAGACGCAGAAAGTCACATTTACAACAAAATTGGTACCATTTTAGATCTTAATAATACTTCTCCTGGGTGACAATGCCCACTTTTTGCTTTCCAAATTTGGCGAGTAACAAGAAAAGTCGTGATTTTTATTCTGCAAATTTGTTGTGCATTACAATTTCCTCAATTGTTAGGTGCATTTCATGCCAACATCTGGTGTCAACTGCTTTATAAATGTGTTCCCATGTATCTTCAACATCCATGTATCTTCAAAAGAATCCTCGCCTACACAGCGATGAATCACCATGATCAATTCTCAGGCGTCTTTGATTCCCTTTCTTCCCGAATCACTAACCTCTCCTAGTTGTCTCCCAATATAACAGGCAACTGTCATCTGCTCTGGTTGAGGATGCTTCAGCCAAACTATGCTGCCTACGCCTCGCACAACCACAACCTTGACACACCCATCATAAAAAAATTGCTCTAAGAAAAACACCTGTTTCTCTGGATTTAAATGGAAAAAACAAAAATGTCTTAAACTTGAAATCCGACTCAGTCATTTAACTCACTGTGTTCCTTGTGACCGGCACCAGGCATCTCCAACCAGCAATAAATATGACCCTAGAGGTCTACCCTCACCCACTCTGTCATTTTTCCCTTTATTGTGAACACCCAACTTGTTTGGGTTGTATTAGACACAGATTTGGAGTTGCTCGACCCTCAAGGTTACACAAACTATAGCCGCTTTACAGTCAGCTTAGTTTGCAATTTACAGATTGTGCAGAGCTAATAAAGTTGCCGATTGCTTAAATATCCCTGTCTGTACAGGTCAGGCATGGCCAGGCGCCAGGTGTTTCCAATAACAGAAGCCTCAGGGTTCAGAAAATTGTTTTCATGTGACTCCGATTATTGTAAGACACATGGTGGCCATGCATGCCAACGTGACTGATCTCAGTAGGGCAAGACTTTTTTTTCCCACTTATCTTACAGATGAATTACCTAGCTGAATTAATTCATTTCAAAGGACTTGAGTCCAGGAACTTCATTCTGAGGGTTACTGGATATTTGGTGAACAGACCCGCCATATTAATTGGGTCATGTTAGCCTGTTCACTGGTACAGTACTCTCAAAGCCTTGTGAACGTCCAAGTTTCTATTTGTTTCTCAAGATCATTATAAAGACTACAACTTCTGTAAAAAACAGTCCGCACCAAGTTTTGTGGGTTTGGAAATGGAAACCATAAAACCATCACATTAGACCAATATTAGCATTGTGAGAAACTAGACATGGACCGCACAATCCACAGTATATACGTTGATCTGAGCCGCTAGGCATAATTTAGAAACATGAACATGAGGTTCTTTGTAAACATTTTGATCAAACTGTATAAGCCCACTTGCCTCTTCACGGCGACCTCTTTAAAGTGGGTCCCTACTCTAGCGGTTGCAGCACCGCATGGCGGCTACCACCACCGCAGCACCGCTCCTGCAGAGGGAGCAACCCAGCGGCCCAAAAGCTCCCATGCCTTCAGACCGTGCCAAGCCTCCTTGGCTCTGGGCCACGTCCCCCCGCAAGTGCAGCACTACAGCAACAGACACCACCATACAGCACCACAACATGTGAACAGATGGAATGAGCTCACCTTGCCATGCGCCACCAGCGGCCAACTGAGAGCACAAGCATCACAACATGTGAACAGCCAGCTGATTTTAATTCAGGAATGACCTCATAAGTGTTCCTGCTCTTGCTTGTGCTCTCAGTCGGCCACTGGGGGCGCATGGCAAGGTGAGCTCATTCCAACGTCAAGGCACTGGGGACCCTTGACGTTGGGTTGCGAGCTTTGCGTATTTTGGCCAAAATAACAACTAATACCCCATGTTTCATGGATATTTCTTACTACGTATACTACACTTTTTTTCAGGACGCAGCCGGGTCTTATATGCTGGGAGGGCATGATGTGCTGGCGTTTGGTTTGGAATGCAGAGCAGCCCGCTTTAGCTAACACTAGCGGCGTTACAAATAGGCTGTTATTCGGCAAGAGACGCCATGCCTGACGACCAGCACATTATCCCTCCACGTATTACACATAGTACTGACACCCCATGTACTATTCACAGCACTACCCCTATTCATCACATTTATTTTATTTATTTATTTTTATTACATTATTACACAGTTCTGACACTTTCATACATACATATTTATTTTTTACCATCCATTCACACCCTAGCACTACACTGACACACATTTATCGCACACCTTTGAGCACTTAGTCCGCCACTCCCCTCAAGACTAGTGGGAGGGGCTATCACTATTTAATGCACACTCCTTCTGCAGCATTCTTTGACCCGTCTGCGTCCTGATGGGAACGGGTTTTCACCCACCCACCTACCTAGTGAGTATGGCCTTTTTTGTGGTTTTGATATTTATGTCCCATTTTTTCTGTTTGTGTTCTCAACATAGTCTAGGGACAGGGAAGTGTTAGTCAGACAGAAGACCAATCCATCCTAACGGTGGCCATACACGAATTGTTTAGCCAACAGCTATTTTTCTTGTCTTGGCCGGCATGCGTGTTTATTTCAATGTGGAGAGGGGAGTAAGTTCCTGCCAGACCATTCTATCACCGGCTTATATTCTGTGGGAACTTCTTTCCCCTGACATCTGGTGTTGGGGGACATTCAGGAGTCCCTTATACTCACCAGCGGGTTTGGCTCAGCTCTGAGACCCACACCTATCTCCAGTACAGGGGTCACATCCAGGCTGCCACATCCAGGTGGAGAAGGAATGAAGAGCCGTTGGTGTAACTCCCATAGGCACATGCGTGGTCATCTCTCCATTCCTTCCCTGCCCAGGGGCGGCGAATGACCGCCTCACCAGGCAGAACGGAGTTCAGCTGATCCCCATTCTGAAGATTGGTGCAGGTGCCAGAGCTAGGACCTGCATCTATCAGACATTTATAGCATATCCTGTGGAGTCGTAGATGGAAATAACCCTTTAAGAGCTGTGTTGATCTTGCTTTCACAGTTTACCGTTAAGGTTGGGTTCCCACAGTGCAGATTTGCTGCAGGTTTTGCATGCATTTTTTAAGCCAAAACCAGAAACGGAACATAAACAGAAGAAATATATAAAGAAAGGCCTTATAGGTCTGCTCTTCTGAATCCCATTCTGGTTTTGGCTTACAAAATGCATGACAAATCTGCAGCAAAACTGCACTGTGGGAACCCAGCCTAAAGATGTCATGTCAGGTGATGTATGATGGGATATGACTTTTAGGTCATTAAACAATTTTTGATGTCACTGCAATGATTTTCACTAAAATTGCAATACAATGCGATGTGATGTAACAATCAGATTTTCACTGAAAAAGTGAGTGAAAGAAAGGTGGTGTAACTACCTGCATGCATTATGTGATATCTCAGTGGCCAGGCATCACTTGGCACCAGTTGGCGTGACATACCTCCCAACCGTCCCGGACTCAGCAACGCAGATAGAGTTGAACCCAATGCTGAAGCAGGGAACCATCAGCTCCCTGCTTCAGAATTAGTTCAGAGCGGAGGAGTAGAGGGAGCTCCTCTGCTCGCCGAGGACTCCCTGGGCACTGCGCTACTTTAAGCGCTGTGCTCGGGGAAGCCATCTTTAAGCGCTATGCTCGGGGAAGCCATTGACGCCACTGTCCATAGATGGACAGTGACGTCAGTGGCTACTGATTGAGCGGAATCCCCGTTGCCGATGATCTGGCTGGGGATTCCGCTCGTAGACGAAACCCCCGAGGTCACTGTCCATATATGGACGTTGACATAAGGGGCTCCTCCTGGAGCGGGGCATCTGTGTGGGGATTATACTGTATGGGGGCATCTGTGTGGGGATTATACTGTATGGGGGCATCTGTGTGGGCATTATACTGTATGGGGCATCTGTGTTGGCTTTATACTGTATGGGTGCATATATATGGGAGCATTATACTGTATGGTGGCAGCTAGAGGGCATTATACTGTGTGGGTGCAGCTATTTGGCATTGTACTGTGTGGGAGGCACAATGGGAGCGTAATACTGTGTGGGCTGAATCGGGTGTTATGGGCTGGGATTGGGTGGAATTAGAGGCGTGGCTTAAAATAACTACAATTTCCCGCGGTGCGCGCTTGTCCCTCTTTTTGATACTTGAAAGTTGGGAGGTAAGGGTGTGATGCGCTATCAATTAGGATCTGGAGGAAAGACATTTGCCGTTTTGAGTCATTAGAAAGTAAGAATGCTCAGACTGAATTGTCACTGTTTCTTATTATCTAACTGTAATAAGATTAGCTATAATTACAAACATATACTGAGAATTGCAGAAAGAAGGACCATATGTTTTATATGAAAAAAAAAATCAGATACATGACCTTTCTATTATATAGAACGCCATGATACATATGGTATACGGTACTTTGCAGCACAGGCAGAAAAAGACAACCAAGAACCCCTGTAAAAGAACAGTTTGCGGGCACCTAACTCTGCAGGGGGTAATCCTGAAGTAAAGGTGTCCAGCGTAGAGTGCCAACCTTAAGGCTCCCTTGTAGAGGTCAAAACAGGAAGTATTGGGACTTAGCAGTAAGGCTGAAATCACGCATGCAGTTTTTGATGCAGTGTTTGGAACCAAAGCCAGAATAGATACAACAGGAATGAAATGTGTAAGTCCTTCCTTTATACTTTCCCTTCTTTTAGGATCCAGTCCTGCATTTGGCTTCAAAATCTGCATCAGAAACGGCACCAAGAACTGCCACAAAAACGACAGGTGTGATTCCAGCCTTAGGGTGTATTCACACGTCCAAATTTTGATCAGTTTTTTTTAATGCAGTTTTTTAAGCCAGTGGAATCAAATAAGGAGTGGGAATGGATTCAAATAAGAGGAGAATTAGTTTCTGTCCTTTATACTTTCTATCCCTTTATGATCTACACCTGGTTTTGGCTTCAAAAACTGCATTAAAGAAAACCATGCACGTATTAATACACCCTAACGGGGGCCATAGAGTAAGTGTCGGGGCCATGTTATTGAACTGAATTTCCGTAGGTATTGTGCCATATTAACTGGTGTCTATTGGTTCCGTAACCCAAAATCCAGTGGTTTACTGTCTAGTTGATTCAGTGCCAGGACATTGCACTCATAACAACCAGACATAAAGGGAAGGTCCACTTTCATAGCCATTTTTTATTTATTTCATTATTTTTACAATGTATCTACATTGAAAAATAAAGTCACTTTGCGTAGCCTTAATTAAAAATCTCTTATTGTTTTGTTTCTACATTTTTTAGCAGACCTACATGTTTCCATGGTAACAG
This sequence comes from Rhinoderma darwinii, assembly GCF_050947455.1. Classification (NCBI taxonomy): domain Eukaryota; kingdom Metazoa; phylum Chordata; class Amphibia; order Anura; family Rhinodermatidae; genus Rhinoderma; species Rhinoderma darwinii. The sequence goes on along the minus strand of NC_134694.1, from coordinate 106,778,180 downwards.
ACTACAAACAAACTTTGTGTAGTCTGATTCTGCAGTCATATTGCCATCTTTCTGCCTCCTACTTTTTGCTAACCTATCACATGTAAGTTAGTAAGAACAAGAGGACAGATGGAAGGAAATACGACTGTACGATCAGACTGCACAGGGTTTGCCTGTAGTCTGTTACCATGGAACCTTATAGCTCGGCATAGAAGCTGTAGACACAAAACTATGGATTTTTAATTAAGACTAGTTGCTTCATCTTTCATTTCAGATGCAATGTAATGATGAAAACAATTGGTTGTGAAGATGAATCTTCTCTTTCAAATACCCAGCTGGTCAGCTCAAAGCTGGATTGGCACTACGCTGGCAGTAGAGAAGGGGAAAGCAGTTTGTCAGCAGTCAAGACCTCATGTTCTGTCAATCTACAGAGGCATTACAGAGTTAATCATCTTTGCAGCAGAGCTTGGCATGAGTCCACTCACAGAGGACCGAATCCTAGAACCTTTCTTTTGTAGAATCGAGACATTGCACTTGTAATAAGCGTCGACTAAGGGTATGTGCACACACACTAATTACGTCCGTAATTGACGGACGTATTTCGGCCGCAAGTACCGGACCGACCACAGTGCAGGGAGCCGGGCTCCTAGTGTCATACTTATGTACGATGCTAGGAGTCCCTGCCTCTCCGTGGAACTACTGTCCCGTACTGTAATCATGTTTTCAGTACGGGACAGTTGTCCTGCAGAGAGGCAGGGACTCTTAGCATCGTATATAACTATGATGCTAGGAGCCCGGCTCCCTGCACTGTGTTCGGTCCGGGACTTGCGGCCGAAATACGTCCGTCAATTACGGACGTAATTAGTGTGTGTGCACATACCCTTAGAGACTAATAGGATAAAGCGGCAACACTAAACCAGGATATTATTTCTCATCTCTGGGGATTTCCAGTCTATGGAAACACTAGTGGGTTAATTTTTCCTATTTATTGCTGCGCTGTCTGACACCTGCGTTATTAAAATTCCATTCAGTCGTTTCTTATTTATATCTGTTTCCGGGAAAGCTGGCTAATAACCAATATGGCCACTATGACACCTAGGTTGTCACCCAGATTTTTCAGTCTCCTGAATGGCAAATCTAAAGAGTTAGGCTCCATACACACGACCATATTTTTCATCAGTAATTACGGCTACGTATGTGTATCCGTATACCGTCCGTATTTACGGAAGCGTTGCTATGCAACATGCTGATGTCATAATTTGCACTCTACCTCTTTTTTTTACGGATGCAATACGGACCATATTTACAGACAGTATTTCGGGATAGATGAAAATACGGTTGTGTACATGGGGCCGGGCCCATGCACACGACCATAAAAAATCTCCGTAATTGAGGACCTATTTAGTTCTATTGGCTGCGGACACCTTTCCATATTGCTACGGATAGGTGTCCGTGCCGTAGAACAGTGCCCGGAATTATGGAGCATGTCCCATAAAATGCGGGCTGCGGCCGGCCGTGATTACAGGGTGTGATTACGGGCACGGCCGTGTGCATGAGCCCTTATACACCAAATGTCTTGGAAAGCTAGGTGTAATGGAAACTATATTGCTGGGTACCCAACTTTTTGAGGAACAGATTTAATTCAAAAATACATGTATAGAATTTTTAACAACAGAAGAGGCGACTCAAGAATCTCATTGATTGCAGGCACGGTGTACACTAAAGAGTTAATAAAGCCCGCTATCATTACAGTGTGAGATCATTTGTTTTTGTTAGATCCTTTCACATGGCTGTCATACGGGCCATGACGTCTGTAATACGAAGAACTATCATGGTCCTACTGGACTGAACTTAGATCATCCTATAGTCATCTGAGCCCAGTTAAGTGGAACCGCGGGGGGTCCGGGCACTGTGTTAAAATGCCCCTGTATTACGGCAGTATGAAAGCGGCCATAAAGTGTTAATGTTTTTCATTGCTGGGTTTGAGACATGCCTGGTAAGTTCTGATTCCCAGAGGTTTTAAAGGGTTAATAATGTCTCTAGGTTGTGAGGTTTATGGGAAATCCCAGCTGACAGGGATAATAGAGGGTTAATGATGACTGCTCTTGCATTGCTGGGTGTGAGAGGCTCTTGGGATATTCCAGCCTGCGGGGCCCTTTTCGAGATTTGTAATAAAATCTGCTATAGACACATGATCCGACATGTGTTGGTGTGTGCCCTGCCCGGGAGAGCTGATCCCACCAACTTAGAGCCCCATATCTACACGGACGTCTTCACCCTGTGAGCGAGGGGAACAGGAGGTGCCAGCTCAGACCTGATGAACCCACTAATCCATTGACAACCATTGACAACTTATGTTTCATAGACAATTTGAATTAGACTGATGGACGAGGCTCTGGCTCATTAACCATGGTTACTATATCATCACAATGCAGGGGCCGTATATATTTCATGCCTGTACTATGTATTATATTACAGAGCTGCAGAGGACAGATGCCTGTGTATTGCCTGCGATGTAGGTGGACGTAGAGACTATAGAAGTAAAACAATGCCGCCGTGGAAAAAGCTTATTTCTTAAAGGCCCATGGCGGTATTGTCGGCCCATATTTCATTTGCATAATATTCTGGAAGTGATCCCATTAGATAAAAGTAGGAAATTCCTTACATTAGGATAAGCTTGTATGGCATCCAGCGTGTGTGGAATACACAGGACACAAGCTGTTCTTGTGAATGAAGTTGAGCTGCAATACCAGGCACAGCCATCATGGACAAGGGTGGCGCTGTGGCTCCCCACACACTCCTTGATGTTTAATATTATGGGGGGACTGGGGCATTTGAAAAAGGAGCATGCAAAAAAATTAGGGCACTGTCCCGGTTTCTCTAGCCGATCCACAAAAAGTAGAAACCATTCGGAAAATAAATGCCCACTTCTGCTTTAAAGCTTGTGCTGTCATGTGATCTGATCTCATAATATGGACAGCATAAATGGGGTCTCCTTCATGGGACATCTCTCTATTAGAACGGAGAACTACTGCAAAGAGTGGGCTGGTTGCTACCATGTATTTGAACAGTGACGTGCAACAAATTTGCAGTAAAGTTTGTGACTTTTCTCATCACTCGTCATATTTGGAAAGTGAAAAGAAAAATGGGCGTGGTCTCTTAGCTGACATACTTTATTCCACATTTATTATGAAAATGAGGCGAAAATAGCACAAATTTTGGCCCAAATCTTCGTCTGCTTATAGGCGTTCAAAATGCGTCACATTTTTTAAGAGACATGTGGCGGGTAATATATTTGGTGCAAATCACTCCAAGTATCTCCTGGACTTATATTGGCATAAGATATTCAGCAAATACATGAGCAGGCGTAGATTTGCGGCCAATTTTGTGCCATTTTCTCCTATGCTTAACAGTAATTCTGTAAACGACATCTACTTTGGAGATCACACCCACTTTTCGCTTCACCTATGAAATTGGGCGAGTGACAAGAAAAGTTGCAAAAATTTTACTGATAGAATGTCGCACGTCATTTTATATATATATATATATATATATATATATATATATATATATATATATATTTATTTTTATTTATTTATTTATTTATTTTTTTATGAATTTTGTTTTTCCTGCCAAGTTTAAGCTTAAACTTGGCAGAAGGTAAATAATAAATGTGGGCTCTTGTTTCTTTACATAAGGGTTTGTAGAGAAGCAGTTCTAGAAACATCTACAATTATAAAAAAAAAAAAAAGATGATCCCTACAAAAAAGAACACTAAAACCAAATGTGAATGGAGACCCTATGGAGAGGTTATGATGCTCCATTTTGCCCATTACCCGAAATTTTTACTTTATTTAACTCTAATTCTTCCATGCGTCCTATACAATCTGCACATTTACCATTCTGCTGCACATCCTCCCATGTTTCCTAATTTAGTCCTTCTAGTTAATTTTTCCTCGGCAATTGCTTCCCTCCTTCTTAGAATTCAGTGGTTTTTGTGAAATTGTATATCCCAAGTATAAGTAAATTCTGCTTTGACTGTTTTCTAATAAAACATTATCAGGTTTCAGCTCTAACCCTCACCACCACCCCCAGGACTCCGCAGCAGTTCCTTAAACTACTCTGTGTGTCAAACTTAAAAGTACCATCATATCCTGGGTGGAGCCTGAAGTTACAGAAAAAGCATTAAAAAAAACCCTGCCTGTTACAGCACACAGGAGGAAGAAGAGAGGGGGGACGGGAGAAGCATGTTCTAGCAAGCTGAGAGACAAGGCCGTCAAATTGCATAGAGAGTGAGAGAGCGAGCAACATACAAGTCACGACTCAAAGAAGACTTCTAAGAACTTGGCTCTACCATCAACATAGGACCTTCACAGGACAGCTGACCAGAATTTCCACCCCTTTAGTTGTGATGCAAGTCGTAAAATAAATTTGTACAGTTTGTCACGTTATGTTTTGGTCAACCAGTTGCTGGAGAACATCAGCCCATCCCTGAACATGGACTTGTCTTTATGGATGAAGATACTTTAGAGGTCCTTAGGTAATGATCTGAGAGCACTTGAACAAAACCTGAATCTAGATTGGTCCAGTTGGAGAAAGTTGGAAGAACGTGGGTGACCATACGTAAATCCAGAAAGTTTGACGTCAACAAGAACCCCTTTTGAAAGCAAGAACATGAAAATCCATTTAATGCTTTTGTTGCTAGATCTTCTACATGTGGCCATGTCCATGTCAACGTGCAAGGCGGTGGATATGGAAGAGGTAAGAAAAAGGAGAATTGAAGCCATTAGAGGACAAATTCTTAGTAAATTAATGCTTACCGAACCTCCAGATGTAGAGAGCGAAGAGATGTCTGTCCCGTCCGAGATCCTCTCTGTTTACAATAGTACAATTGAGGCAATTAAAGAAAAAACTGAGAAAGAGAAGCCTACTGTGGAGGGATATTACTCCGAACAGGTGAAGAGGATTGATATGTTCAAAATAGGTAAGCTAAAACCTACCGAATATCTCCTGACAATGATAGCTGAATACTAAAGAAAGTAAATATGATATCCATTATAACTACTTGTACTTGAAATCATGATATTAAGATTTATGGGTCTACAAACTAAGTCTTGGTTAGATATAACTAGATTAAAAAGAATCTGCACCAGTAAAGTATTAACATTTTAACTCAAATGCCACCTTCCCCCCACCATTTTGATATATCATGTGTAAGTGCATCAGAAATATATATGCCCCTGGCAAAGCAATTCTTCCATCTTAAATGGGTTGTCTCATCAACAACATTGGTGGTCCATCACTAGAACATGACACCAATGGCTGATCGGCGGGGTCACAGATCTCTAGAATAAATAGCAGTGGCATTAGGTAAGCACCGTGTCACTTCTTTCCCTATGGCTCTGTCCAGTTATCCCTGGTCAACCCCATGGAAGGTTATTATGGTCAAAGGCAGTCAATGCGGCTGCCTGGAGAAATTCAAGAGGAGCCGACAGTAGACAATGTGGCACGACGCTTACCTAGTGCCATTGTTAATTTGTTCTAAAGTTCTCTCACCCTTGCCAATCAGATATTGCTGTCATGTCCTAGCGATATGCCCCCAATGTCTTTGATGAGACAACCCCTTTAAGTCAATTTTTACGAATTCGGTTCCCCATTGATCGTCCAAGATGCAAATGGACCCGACTACTTCGAATCTTGGTGAAAAGATTATTATATCTAATATGAATACTTGGATGGTGAGAATACAAAAGCTAAAGAATTGTAGAATAAATACTATTAGAGAAGAAACAAATAGAGTATCTCGAATGTAAAAAGTTGCAATGTTTATTAAAGGAAAGTTATACAAAACTGTAACATTTCATCCAGTTTTGCAGCTTGCGGATAAAGGGGTTAATGAACCAAATTGTAACCACATTGCATCTCTTCCTGTATGTCCTGTCACTACTTCCATATCCATCTCCCCTTCCTCTTAGCAAGGCCTCCTTGTATTCCACCCCCTTCCCTTGACGATTATTTTTTTCAGCCCCTTCTCCAGATTTTATCTGTGACCCTCCACCTTTCCTTATCTTCTGCCGTTGACTCCTCGACTCACTCATCCTGTTCATTCTCTAATTTGTTCTGTCATATCCCTCATTCTTTCCGTCTCTAACCTTTCAGTTTGCCTTTTCCTCCACTCCATTACTCCCTATTACGGTTTCTCTTGCTGTCATCAATATCTGTTCCCTGTTGTCACTCCCGATTATTTGCCTTGACCTCGTTGACATTTTCCTTTTTCATTGTCCCTCCCTGTTGCCATTCCATTTCTGTTGTTCCATCTTATTCCCATGCCTTGTCTTCTTTCTCTACTTTTTGATATTTCTAATCCTATTTTTCATTCTCTTTTTATATTGTATTTTGTATATTATATAATAATCGATGCCACTGGCATAATCTCAAGATCGGTGCCCCAGTTCCCCCCATCATCTGTTTTTGAACGCTCCTTTCTTCACTTCTCGGCTCCCCATCATACCCTCTTGCAGTCCCATCTCATGTTATGATTATTCTTCTATTATAATTTCTCTGTAGTCTTCATTTCTCATCATCAGCTCCATACAATTTACGATCATGTCCATACTATTTTTCTTAGATTCCTCTTTAGTTTCTGCATCTTCCATACTCTTAGTTGATCATCCCATTCTCTACATCCTAGTGGTTTGTGTTCCCCAGAGGGTACATGTCATGACTCTAGGGGGTACTCACCCCGTGATCATACAATGCTTTTAATAGGTAGCACAGGGTATGATCATAGCCTTGGGGGTACATTGATGTCATTTGTTTGAGTAGGGGTACTTGTCTAAGAAACCTTGAGAAATACTATTCTTCAACACTGTCCTTTTAAAGTCTCTTTCTTTAGATGTTTTTCTTATTATTGCATCCATTTCTTCAGTTTTGTGGTATCTCCCTTTCTAACCATCCCACATTCCTCATCTTTTCACATACATTTATTTTTCTATGTCCTTCTATTCATTCTTCTACCAAAGGGCGCATGTACCATAAAGGTAGCCCATGCAGCTGCTATGGGGCCCTTGTAGAGAGGGGACCCAGCCCTGGTTGGTCCCATTCAGTTTGTTATGGGGTGCAGGACTCCCTCTTCACAGAATCTCCATGATTTCTAAATAAAAGGTTAGGAATTGGCCCAAGGGCCATGGAAAGTGATGTAGGGGGAATAAACACCAGGCCCTTCTGTCCCAAGTGACAAAACCAAGCACCATAACAGTTGACCTATTTTGATTTGTACTATGAGACCCCTTCTCTTCTATGTACGCCATTGTTTCTACACATTTCTATATTCAAGGCTCCCCTCCTCATCCCATCAACGTTTTACCTACTTCTCGTCATTCTACCTACTTCATGTATATGAATTATATATATATATATACGGGGTCATTCTCTGTATCCCTCTCCTAATGCCTTCATTCATTCCTTCTCTATATCCCTCTCCCGCCCATCTTCACGTCTATCTTCTTGACTTATTCCATTCTCTATCTTCCTCTTCTCATCCCATTACCCATTCCTTCCTTCTCTGGATGTCTCTCCCCTCATCCATTTACCTTTACGTTGTGTCTATGTTCTTCTCTCCTCATCCTTTTTCTCTGCCCCAATATTTTCTGCCTCTGTCGGCCCCTCAATTTTTTTTCTCTTCATTTATTCCTTTAAGCAACATTTTACTCATTACGTTTTTCTTTATCTCCCTTTTCCTTAGTTTTGTACTTTCCATAACCCCTCATTCTTCTTAGATTTACTGTCCACCTTCCTCTGTGTTGAATTCTATGTTTGTACATTATTTCGGCCCACTTTCCTTATTCTTCCCTTGTGATCTGTCCCTTTTTCCTAATCTACATTCTTCATTCTGAGTATTCATTTCTTATTATTTGAACGTCTCTACTCAGTCTAAATCCTTTTATACCTTCATTTTCTCTCATGCTCTGTTCTTCCGTCGTCTTCCTCGTCTTGTTTGTCGCCATCTCATTCTCCTCTGTTTTCCTTATTTTCATTTTCTGTTCCTAGTTTTTCCTCTGTATTTCCCCTCTTATTCTTGGGCTCCATCCCATTCTCTTCAGTATTTCCTCATTCTTAGTTTCAGGCTTTCTCTCCCTGTTCTCTCTTCCTCTCCACTTTATTTTTTTTTCGTAAGCACATGGCACATGATCAGGAAATGCACAGTTGATGCTCTCGTCATTGTACTATGATACATGTCACATCGTGTGTAGAGTATAAGTCCTCAGTCAGACTTTTGAGTCATAGTGTGCAAACTATTCTGACGTACTTAAAGAGGTCTAACAACAATACGATCCATATACTGTTTTCATATTATATTTATACATGAATAGTTTCATCAAAGAGTAAACTAGGACTTACTCAACTAGGACTTACTCAACTAGGACTTACTCATTGAGTTACTGGTCCTGTCCACTGAGGGTGTTGGTGACACACGGCTCTCTTCGTAGTCATAACTTATTTTATTATTTATTATCCATTAGTTATAAAGTTCCATGATATTCCTCAGGGATCTACATAGACTTCATGCACAACATTACATTCCCTAGGTGGAGCTCACAATTTCATGTCCCCATCTCAGGAACAAGTTTAGGTTCACTTTAACAGAAACTATACAGAAGACTATATGGTACCTGAAGGAAATCCAAGAGAACATACAGACATCGAGCAGATGTTGCTACCATGGACTGACCACCATGTCTTCTTTTTCCTGAAGACAGAGATATAGCCCTCTGCTTAGAAATACTTGGAGGGCAGAGTTATAAAAACCATTGCTCTAAGGCACTATGTGTTAACACTTTCTAACAACCGTGACCCCAGCACAAGGTTAAACTGATGATTTGGACATAAGAGCAGTGACTAAAGGCCCATGACCAGAGGTGGCCCACAGCCCCTTAGTCATTTACAGCCCTCCTTGAAGTTTAAGTGCAGGGCATTGCGAAGAAACTCAAGTGTATCATTGACTAAAGTGGTTGGTAAGTAGCCCATGACCTTTTACGCCTTGGGGGCCCAGATCACTCTTAGTCTGAATATCCACCATTAACCAAAAACCCATCCTCCATAAAATGTTTTATCAGGCATAGTGGAAAAACAAGTACTAAAAGAGTACTACCTTTAAACTGTTGCAACTCTAAGAATGACCCTAGGGTGGTCTGTATGGTCAATATGGTCCTAGTTATCCAGCATTGTAATGCCACTAATCTAAACCCTCTTACAGGTGCACCAAAATACTTTGCTCCCACATATATCACCACTAATCCAGTTGTGCCCTCATAGTAGCAATGGTCCATAGTTATAGTCTTCAGTGTCACTGATCCATATTTGGTTCACAATTTGGAATACTTGAAAATAGCCCTGGCCTTGGATACATGACTTACCTAGCTACAAAAACGTAAGGGGTTGTTGACTTAGATGACATAATGTGTATACCGTTGAAGTGCCCTACTCTCCTAATTTCTTTATTAGTGACCTTATTGTGACCTTCCTCAAAACAATATTTAAAGGTCTTCATTGAGAGTAGAGGAGTAGCATTCACTTCTCTTGAGTTTAAAGGGGTCAGGCTAGTTAGATTGTTTCCATATCTCGATTAGGGCATGCCCAGCTAATAAAGGGGATCCCCAATTGAGCACCTTCGCTCCAGGCACTGGACAACCACGGGCATTCTGGAAATTACACGGTAGTCCTCATTGATAACAGCTGATTGCAAGCTGCACTGAACAGTGATGTCCCCCTTCCCCCAATGCCTATCAGCTGCTGGTAAAGGCTTGTGCCTTTTGGCTACTCTCCAAAACAGCCCTAATAAAGTCAGCAAGTTACAGAATAAAAAAAGTTCTGTTTTTTTTTGCACCGTATAATGGGAAAAGCGTAAATGAGAATCAGATGATAGTCTGTTCTGTCCTGAATTTTTCCTTCGGAAATATTTTTCAGGAATGCATTTTATGCAAATATGACAATCAACAGTATGTTACAGTGTACAGTGTGGATGCTAAGGCAATGAGTCAACCCGTGATGGGATTATTTTTACACTACGGGTGTTTGCGTCAGGGAACTCTATAATCGGTGGAACCTGATTTAGAGGAAAATCAGTCAGCCAAGCAGTTGTGTAGCAAAAGTGCCTTCAATCGCTTGTTCAATGAGGGGACCTGGGAATAGTAAACTATTTATTTGACTGTCTGTCTGAGCCCCCATGCCCTGTATCCCTGAGGGCTTTAGACTATGAAGCGATTGTTACAGAGACTTCCCAAACCGCCCTCATTATAAACACACGGGAGCTGCCGTCTGATCCGCACCTGAAACATGAGCCGGTCTGGAGCACACGTGTGGAGCAGCCCTCTCATAGCGACAACTCTGATGTATCATTTCTACCTCAAATATGAACAGACCACAGATTAAATGGTCATTTCTGAAGATTTCCATGGCTGTCACATTTTGAAATAATCTCCAAAGACTCGAAGATATGATGTATCTAAGGAGAGGCGTAATTCAAAGCTCCTGTGCCCCAATGCAAATTTTGTACCAAGGATCCCCACCTAGCATGTGCCATTTATAATACTGGTGTCTTCTTATGCGGCAGAGGGGCCTTTGAGCCCCCTCAGACACCTGGGCCCGGGTGTGTCTGCTGCTCCTTCTGCATCCCCAGTAGCAATGTCGCTGTATCTAAGCATATCATGCAAGATTCTTTCCCGCAAGCCTGTACATACTGATCGTGAAATGACTACTGAACCCAATCATAAAAATACAATAATGCTTTTATACTCTTAACATGGTGTCCACGAAATAGTTACCTAAAAGGGAACAAGAACTGAAGCTAATGGAAAAAGAGGGATGTTTTTGTGCAGATCGTAAATTCGGGAACAGGAACATTTCTAGGGAAAACATTTTCCAGGAACACATCTTTAAAACCCAAGACCCTCCCTTGACATTAGAGGCAGATGGAAATGGAGATTTCTAGACTGTAATAAGGGGGAAGGGTTCTCAAGCAAAATTTAATAATGTTACTAAAATATGAATAGATGAAACTTGTCATTATTAGAGACAGTAATCCCTGTGTGCATATCATGGATCAGAATTCAATATTGCTGCACCAGGGATACACTGACGCTCATCAGGACCTCTTGGCAAGGACTTAGGGCCGTCAATCGTCAGGTCCTCCTGGCAGAGACTAGCAGCGTCACCGCACTGGGCATGCTCCGTTGATTGGTTAGCTGAATATTATTAATCAATCTGCTCAACCAACAACTTCAGGCATTTTTATCTTCGTGGAGATTTTTATACACAGAAGTTACTGCGACTATATTATAGGTTTATGCAGAATTTTCCACAAGTTTTGATATGTCCCTTAGGTTCCACCATCATCGGTCAGGGGCACTAGTAGGGCCTGTGGGACCCATCAGCTGCCAAGGCTTCAGATACTACCCTACTGCCTGGCCGCTTGGTCCACCCCAGAGCTGCATGGGCAAAACAAAAATAAGAAAACAAAGTAACGTGGGATTTACGTATATTTAACGGAGGGTTTTTAGGGCGTCGTAAGATCAAGCACAATTGAGTTTTGAATTTCACTGGTACAGTTGGTGGTCACATGAGATACTCCTCTCTCTGGATGAATCTGTGTACCAGGAATATAAATCTGTATCTTCAAAACTTACAATGTGCATGATGGTTCCTAGGCTCCAGACACAAAAAGGATCAAACAATATTAGGGCTTGTTCCCATGGTCAAAATCGAATGCATCAACTCCCTCACGTTCTGTTCTTTATCACGGTTTTGAAGGGGGGTGGATGGTGTTGACTAATCGAGTCTTTGGATTAGAGGGTCCTATAAAAGGCGGATCTTAATGGAGTAAACCTAGAGCCAGTCATCCATGTTTTTGGAGTACTTCTTCAACACAGCACAAGGGCCAGATTCTTCTTTACTCCATAGAGATCAATGTTCAATTTAAGAATATGTCGCCAACCACCAGCAGGGCTGCCCTTAGACTATAGGTTGCCCTGCATATGATTATTTTGGCACCCTCCCCTATTACATAACTTCTACATAAATAATGCTGCCATTTACTGTTTACATAAATAATGCCGGTATATACTGTACATATAAATAAGACCGCCATATATTCTAATAAAGAATACCTCTATAAAATGTATGCATAAATAATACCGCCATATACCAGCAGATAAACTCTTTACATATGCTGACCATAGGCGGGCAGATCTTCCACCAGTCATTAAGATGTCTGCCCATCGGGAAGATCACGGAAACAGTTTCCAAAATGCCAAAAAATGTCTTTGTGGGATATTAGGTACTTTAGAAATTGTCATTAAAAACCCCTTCCCCCACAGGGTCCAATTCTTGCAAATTTGTTGGACCAGGCCAATAAGATCTTCGTATAGGCAGCTTTCTGCTGTAAGCAGGATTTTCCATCACTCTTTTTGTTAGGGTAGATCTTGGAGGAGCACAGGGGAGGATAAGTTGTCTGACTTATGAGACGCTTCAGACGAGGCATCAGTGTAAGTGGAGCTTTGTATAATTTACAATTTAGGGATTTTACTCAAGAGGTGACTTTAGTTGCGGCACAAGGGTTTTCCATCAAGACAATATCAATGAGAGACTAATGCACGGATTTAATAAAGTCCACAGCCCGTCAGCTTGGTTGTTCAATTACATCCTGACTAATCAAGTATGGAAAATAAGAAGCAACGTCCGTGAATCAACTTTTTAATTTTCCACATTGGATTGAACTGTATGGAGTTAAACTCATATTTGCTGAGCTGGTGAAAGCTTCGGACTCCAGTAAACCATCTTAACCTCTTCAGTACTGGTCTGTTACTTGGCTTGTTGTGTGTGTATCTTGTTTCTCTATAACTTTATTTAGAGACCAAAAAAGTTTCAAAAATAAAGAAAAAGTCATTGAATTCTTTGATTTTGTCGCTTCTCTCAAATTGTAGACAATTTTAATCAACTATTTCTTAAGGGGGTTGTAACATCAGCAACAAGCCCTTTCAGAGTGCACCTGCCAGCTCCTGGCACCCCTGGCAAACAGCTAATTTTGCCGGGGGAAAGCCTTGTCTGGCCAGGAAATGTAGTATTACATGGCGGCCATTCAAATGAATGGTTGTATCGGCAAAACATGGATGGCTCGAGTTCGCCGGAGTGGGAGCTGCTCTTACTGAGTGTCTTTCTGTTCGGGGTCATAGAGGGGGCTCCAAAATGGGGGACACGAAATTCATATGCCTATAGAGCATATAGACAGGGCTTTTCTTTGAGACAACTCCTTTAATTACATCTGTTTCTAGAAATGCTGTGCAACAACTATTATAGCTCTCAGGTAATTTTACCCTACTTATCCACCAATTTACGATATAACTAGGATTCCTAAATATGATACCTGCATTACAGCTGCAACAAGGCTAATCCACGACCATAGGCTACTTCTGTATTGGTGCATATCTGGGCATATTTGTCACGCAGCATTTCCAGAAACAGATATAACTAAGGGGCATTTTAAAATAATTTTTAACAACTCGATAGAAGAGGACAACTCAAAATATGTATTACTATATATGTATATTAAATAACGTATTCATGTCTGGATTTATTGATTCTCTATTCAGATAAGAACAATCCTTTATATCAAAGAAGTAACAAAAAAGAATATGTATTCATCTTCAATGCATCTCTTGCAAGGGAGTATGTGGACAGTCCAAACCTGCTACACAATGCAGAACTGCGCATATTTCGGAAAGAAGATATAAATAAGGATGACCAAGAAGAGATCAGACTGGAGCTTTACAGGGTAAGCTGGAGGTGACAGTGGAGACATTGTTATAACCGCACCAATAAATATGGCTTTTATACATGAACCAAGAGGTCCAGAGTGACAGAAGGCCACATAGGCATAGTCATTTGGCAGGTAGCACTACCAGTGGGTTTATGGTTCCAATTTATCCAGCCTGGACAGAAGGACTGATGTTTTCCGCTCCAAGCCCTTTTCATGAACCTCAGACCAATTCTTCAAACCCTTGTTAGCAAACAATGCAGTTTCTCTGGAGAGTGGAGTGAAAAGTCCCCAGTTCACCAGCCCGGTTCATACCCCATGAAACAAGAGCTGGGTCATAAAAAGACCTCCCTAGCCTGAGATCTGCATTGCGGTGGGGCTATGTAATGCTACGCACCCTGCATATTGTTGACTATCGTCCCGAGACCAAAATGTCCCATAGAAACCGATAGCGTGGCACAATGTGTTTCTCGGGTAGTACTGTCACTGTCTCCGGGTCTGTGCAGTCTTTCTTTTGCTTTGAAGTTTATCGCTGCCATGTATGATTAATATCTTTGTCGTGGCATCAAAATTGTCAGCCATGGCTACCCATGTCAGTATGTGAATGTAAGACTAGGAAGATATCAATCCTTTAAGGCCCATGGCCCAATTGCTGAGGTATCCCATGCATTGTAAACACAACGGCTCTACCCCCTTCCTCTGTCATCTGAGGAATAATTAAACTATTATGTTGATTGAGTGGAGGGAGGGACCTAAACAAGTCTGTGTAACATGGAGATGCAGTCTATTGCATAGCATGTAGAGACAGTCCTCTGACCACTTCTGTGCTGTATTTGCAGTCACTCAGATAAGAAGTTAGTTGACTGCTAGGAAACCTGAACTCGACAACATACTAAATGACGCACTTTACAATTGATGAATGAAGCTGGTATGGTCTGTTGTATTTGTGTACATTGGGAAGAAAAAAATTCTAATTATATTGGCTTTGTTGTACTCTTATTCCTCAAACAGGTAGAAAGCAACACATCCTCCCGATACCTGGACAGTAGATTTGTCTTCCCAGGGAGGCAGGGAGAGTGGTTGTCATTCGATGTCACTGAGACAGTGAAAGGGTGGCTGACCCGACAAGGTGAGAGTAGTCTAGACTTTTATTTTTGTGTTTCTTCTTTCTGCTCTTGTCAAAGGGTTAGACTACATCCACACGAACGTAGCCAAACTGGGATGTAAAAAAACTGCAGTTTTTCACATCCGAGGTGCACCTGTGTGGAACGCGTTGTCGCAGATCCCCCATAGACTAGAGTCTATGGAGGGATGCGTGACACCCAGTAAAATAGGACATGTCCTATTTTTTCACGGACCCGTCACACGCTCCGTTGAAACAACGGTCGTGTGAACGGCCCCATTGAAATACATGAGTCCGTGTGACGGCCGTTGTTTTAAGGCCGTCACACGGACAAGATACACGCTCGTCTGAATGAGCCCTTATGCGGGCCTGCCATCAGGAATTTCTGAGCCCCAAAGAAATTGGCAAGGGCTTCTTAGCTCCTTCCTATATCTTGGATACCCTTGTGTACTTTTGGTAGACGTAGATGATAATCCTTTTCCCAGCATCAAAAATGTACCCCCTTCCGAACACAGTGGATCTTATATTTTATGGGGCTGATATCACCTATTTAATCGGTCGCTTGGGAAGGGGAAAACAGAAGACTTATTAGGGATTGTTCAGTCTCAGTTGGATTAATTGACCCTATTTTATACATTATTGCCTATTAAATATATAAGGGAAATTGTGCAGATCTCGTGATATGTATACTGGGCAGCAGACGAGACAGATGAGGGTAGGCCCCTCTTTGGTTACTTGGCCCCTGATAGCAATACCTCCTGTACTACACTGATAGCAGCCCTGGGGTTATTATGTAAGGGTAAGGTGGTGCTATTCTTATCAATGTGGATCCCTACTAGAGATAACCAAATTTCCCGAAATTGGTTTTGGGGCTGATTTGATCAAATCGGCTGTTAAAATCTAATTGGTCACTCTTTGCATGTGGGTGGGATATGTTGGGGGGGTGGGGGCCGGGGGGGGGGGGTTTGTTGTCTTATGTACTGAGTGATTGTATACTTTGAAAATTGTGTCAATAAAAACTATTTGATTTAAAAAAAAATAATCGAATTGATCCAAATAAATTCGCCAAGAATCACAAGTGCCACAATTACCCTGTCTGACTCTCAGATGTCTTCAAGGACTGACTGTGTTTAAGTTGGATACAGTCCTAGAAGACATCAAAGTCAAACAGGACATTTGGGGCACTTGCGATTTAACCCCTAAAATAAAAAAATATCATACTCCCCTCCCATGATCTCCCGTAGCAACACATCCCTGACTACCCCCTAAAATGACATCATTCTGCCCCATGTGACCGCTGCTGCAAAGCCTCCCTGGCGGCCTCCTGAGGTGGTGTAGGTTTGTCCCATATGACCGCTGCAGCCTGTGATGTTTTTTTTTCATCTTTTATTCTCACCTCTTTCTTTTTCTAATCTGTAAAATAACAGCCGCCTGCCGTCATTTTGCCAATTTGTGTACCCAAACCTTTAAAGTTTTAGATTTAGCTGAATTCAAAACTGTTGGGAAATTCAGACCAAATTAGATTTGTTCAGAATCGATTCGCTCATCTCTAATCCCTACCCGTGGAATAATCACATAAACCGTTTATATTTAAAGGATAACCACCCAAAAAGCCTAAAAATTCCGCTCGGATGGAGCTTGAAACTATTACTCTAAGGGTATGTTCACACTATGGCGTCCGTAACGGCTGAAATTACGGGGATGTTTCAGCCTGAAAACATCCCCGTAATTTCAGCCGTACCGGCATCTGCAGGCGCTTGAACGCCGCGTCCATTACGGACGTAATTGGCGCTGCTATTCATTGGAGTCAATGAATAACGGCTCCAATTACGGCCAAAGAAGTGACAGGTCACTTCTTTGACGCGGGCGTCTATTTACGCGCCGTCATTTGACAGCGGCGCGTAAATTACGCCTCGTGTGAACAGACAAACGTCTGCCCATTGCTTTCAATGGGCAGATGTTTGTCAGCGCTATTGAGGCGCTATTTTCGGACGTAATTCGGAGCAAAAACGCCCGAATTACGTCCGTAAATAGGCCGTGTGAACATACCCTCAAACTTTTACTCACCAGAGGTCCTGTACAGCTAAAATTGGCTATGCCCTCTTTCTGACCAACCTCTTTTTTCTACTGCAAGTGAAGATTTGCAGGGGCATTAGAAAGTCCAATAGACGTTGCTGTATCCTGCAAAGAACAATATGAATATTAAGATCGTTTTTGAGATCTGTATTTGGTATAGTAATACTATGGGACTGGGGAGAGTGGGAAATAGGGGTAAATTAACCTCTCAACCCTTAAGTAAGATGATGATGTAATTTAATTATTAACATGTCCCCACTCAGAAGACTTTACTAGACAATAATTCTGGTCAGGTCCCTTGATGCTTGGTCCACAGTCTCTTGCACACTTTGCTCACCAATAAGACAGGATAAAATTCCCAAAATTGACACTGCTGATCTAGGGTGGTGGGAGGAGTTTGCAGTGTTTTGATTTTGCTATTGGTTCTCCCTAGTCAATCTCCGCCCCTCGATCTCTTGGTATGGATCATATCTTAGACCCAAATAGTCACGAATGTCTTTCTTCTGCTTACTGTGAGCTAACCAAGTGTATATCAATGTCTGATGACTGTCCTTGTTCTCTTTACAGTTGGGAATGAAAGCTTCACGATGCAAGAGCCTTGTTCCTGTACTGGTGAGGAAAATGAGATACAGGTGCAAATAGGGGGTAAGTAAAGGATAGATAGATAGATAGATAGATAGATAGATAGATAGATAGATAGATACAGAAGAAAATGGCGACAGCACACTGCGACCTCTAATTTCACCTAAGCCACTAAATATAAATAAATATGCATTACTGGTAAGGAGGTTCTTAGCGCACATTTTGATCAAATTGTGTGAGCCCACCTGCCACGACAAGGTGACCTCTGAGGTGGGAACCTACGCTGCACATAAACCCAGAACTGGGACTAAGCCTACATATACTTGGAGATGGTAGGAACCAGCATTAAACTAATTAAAATCACCCAGGGCAGAATGGGAGGAGTGCAAGATCAAAAATAGATAGATAGATAGATAGATAGATAGATAGATATAAAATTTGCAGTGGCACATGGTAAAATCCTGTTTACAGTTCCAAATGTATCTTTTCATTATTACCCAGTCTTTATTTAAATGGGTTTTCCATAGGATAAGCATCAATATCAGACTGGTGGGGATCTGACACTCGGCACCCCCGCCGATTAACTGTTTGAAGGGGCCGCGGCGCTCGCTGGAGCTTTATTGTTTACCGGGCACACCTCCGTACCTGTAGCGGCTGTGCCTGGTAATACAACTTGCTATAGTTTCATCCCATAATAGTGAATGAGACTGAGCTGCTAGGCAAAGCCGAAAAGTACGGAGCAGTGTAAACATTGAAGGGACCACTTCAGACAGCTAATCTTTGGGGGGCCGAGGGAGTCAGACCCCTACCTATCTAATATTGATGGCCTATTCTGAGGAGAGGCCATCCATTTTAAGAAACTGGAAAACCTCTTTAATGCCAACATATTCCACAGTGCAGTACGGAGAACATACGCACACCTGTCACCTGTCCCTGTGAGGCTCAAAAATTGACTTTTTCTAGACGACGGATAGGAAGCTAATTAACCAAAACATATTTTTGGAGTAGGGAAAAAAGCCAATGACCCAAACTGGATGTGGACCCTAGGGCTGAACACAGGGCCGCAGTGCCACCCATATACTTACCTTCTAACCCCCTCTAAAATATTACATGCCTAGTGTGACCTTCAGATTATTTAGGTCGTGATGTTACTGTGATTTGTAGTGGATCCTTCTTATCAGCGCTATGTTTGTCTTATTACCTTTTTGTTTTATTCCAGGTTTTTCAGGCACACGGGGCGACATGGAAGCTCTCAGCAATGATGCCAGAGATAAACCATTTCTACTAATTACATACACCCCCAAGGGACGGATTGAGGAGGGACACAGCAGCCGCAGAAAGAGAGGAGTGGACGAGGAGTACTGTCGCACGTAAGTATAAGTGCAATGTATTCTAAAGAGGACCTGTCACCTCTCCTGACATGTCTGTTTTGGTACATTTTTGTATTCCCCATAAAATCGCAATTCTGGAGCATCTTTTCTTAGAACTTTGCCTTGTGTGATTCCTCTGTTATTCCTCATGGAAACATATTAATAAATTGACAACTGGGAGTTATCATTCGCCTTGTCAAAGGGGCATGTCTTGTCACAGTCAAACTATGAGCACTGATTGGACAGTGTCAGTCTGTGTAAGGACACACCCCCAACTGGTAACGCCCAGTTGTCAATTTATACATAAATTTGTAGGAGGAATAACAGAGGAACAGCACAATGCAGAGTTCTAAATAAACGTTGCTTCAGTAATGTTATTTCATGGAGAATATAAGTATTGACTAAAACATCAGGAGATGTGACAGGTCCAATTTAAAGGGGGTTTACCACCATAGATATTTATGGCGCATATGCCATCCTAGCTACTTTGGGAGGTCCCTCCTCTGGCTTGGCTGTTGGATATGATCGTGCAGATGTGTGGCCACATCTCCATTCAAACCTGGCTGGATGCTGGCTCTCATGGTGGGACGTGGGTCAGGGAACCAACGTTCTTTTAAAAGGTGTGGATACCAGAGTTTGGACCCCACCAATCAGACATTTATAATGTATACCGTGGACATGCCATTAATGGATTGTCTATGGTTAAAAAAATCCTTTAAATGGCTACTTATTGGCGAGAGTATTTTTCCAAAATCCCACATGAAAATAGGGTTTCTCCTTTTCTGTGGCATCATTTTAGGTCCTATTCAGCAGTTATGCCAGGTCATGGATTTCGAAACGTGACATCTATTAATGGCAGCCATTATAATTCTTATATGGGTTGTCACCAAGCGCTCTACAGACCCTAAATATAAATCTGCAGGACATCTGGCCACTGTGTTTGACCATACCCTAAGTATCACAATAAACATTTCTAGTAGCTGTATCTTCTT
Source organism: Rhinoderma darwinii (assembly GCF_050947455.1). Taxonomy (NCBI): domain Eukaryota; kingdom Metazoa; phylum Chordata; class Amphibia; order Anura; family Rhinodermatidae; genus Rhinoderma; species Rhinoderma darwinii. The sequence goes on along the minus strand of NC_134694.1, from coordinate 106,758,248 downwards.
CATGAACCAGAGCGCTCCGGATGAACAGTGCAATCGATTTCACCCACATATGGGAGCGTTACAGGGCATGGAGTTGTCAGAGGACACGGGTACAAAAAAATTTAATCAATTCAACATAGTCTGTTTAATTTGCAGGAACACGGGAAAAAACTGCTGTGTAAAACCCCTCTTCATTAACTTCCGTAAGGACCTTGGGTGGAAGTGGATCCATGAACCTAAAGGCTATGAAGCTAACTATTGCCTGGGGAACTGTCCCTTTATCTGGAGCATGGACAAACAATATAGCAGGGTAAGTATAAAGACATCAGACCCATATATTACCTAATGTATGTCCTACTGCAGGATGGATGCAAGACATGGACAAGACACTGTGGAGTATGTAGCCCCAACCTTATTGCTAGGTCATATAGATAGAAAGGAAGCAGGAATTTGACTCAACCAATGTAAGAATATACACTATATGGACAAACATATTAGGACACCTACATATTACACCTACAGGAGCTTTTATCACATCCGATTCTAAATCCATAGACATTAATATGGAGTTGGTCCCCCCTCTTTGCGATTAGAATACCTTTCACTATTCTGGGAAGACTTTCTACAAGATTTTGGAGTGTCTGTGGGAATTATTGCCCATTCATCCAGAAGAACATTTGTGAGGTCAGACACTGATGTTGGATGAGAGGTCCTGGCTCACAATCTCCGTTCTAGTTTATCCCAAAGGTGTTGGATGGGGTTAAGGTCAGGGCTCTCGCCAAACCTAGACTTGTAGAAAAGCGTGATTCTTCACTCCACAGAACATTTTTCCACTGGTCCAGAGTCCAGTGGCAGCTTTACACCATTCCATTCGACCATTGGCATTGTACTTGGTGATATAAGGCTTGTGCGCAGCTGCTCGGCCATGGAAACCCATGCCATGAAACCCACTTGTGCACAGTGTTTGTGCAGAGCGTTGGCAACTTTTTGCACTTTGCGCCTCAGCACTCGGTGACCTCCCTCTTTAACTTTACCTGGTTGCTGTGGTTCATAAACGCTTCCACTTTACAATAATATCACTTACAGTTGATGGTGGAATATTTAAGGCTGAGTTCCCACTGAGTTTTTTTGCAGGCAGAAAATCTGCCTCAAAATTCCGATTGGAAGTTTGAGGCAGATTTTCCTCTGCCTGCACGCCGATTTTCGCTGCGTTTTTCGCCCGTGGCCATTGAGCGCCGCGGGCATAAAACTCGGCGAAATACGCTTTCTCTGCCTCCCATTGATGTCCCAATGGAAGGCATTTTCGGGCAATTGTTGACGAGTTTTGCGGCGCGGTTTCCACATCAAAAAACTCAGTGTGAACCCAGCCTAAGAGGAAAGAAATTTCTTGTTGCAGCGTTGGCGTCCTATTACAGGACCGCACTGGAATTCAGTGATCTCTTTAGAACAACCCATTCTATCACAAATGTGTGTAAAGGCGACTGAATGGCTAGATGCTATATATTATCTATAGGTTATGTCCACTCTTCTGTCAGACAATGTCCATAGTAATAGTAATACAACCACATAGACAAGCTGTAGGACAGGGTTGATAATAACCATACACTCTATATTGACACTGACTCCATACACTCTATATTGACACTGACTTTCTGAATGTTTCAGGTCCTGTCCCTCTATAACCAGAACAATCCGGGGGCATCCATCTCCCCATGCTGTGTGCCAGATGTCTTGGATCCCCTCCCTATTATCTACTATGTTGGTCGAACACCAAAGGTGGAGAAACTGTCAAACATGGTGGTACGATCTTGTCAATGCAGCTGAGACTTGATACTGGAGGTCATAAGGTTAAGAAAACAACATGGTACTGGACTCTCCCACAACATACTTGAGTCAGAATGACCTGTGGTCAACACTTGTCCTTACCCTTCACTTCTCTATAATTGACCCTCAAGTCTGAGGCCTAAGGTCAACATCGAGGTTCCTCTTCTGTGCATTTGGAATAGAGGTCGAAGATCAGCAAAGACTCTTCTTTTACATAGAGTTCCATATCAATGATTCCAGTACGGCAGTGATAGTCCACCACCATTATCCCATATTTGAAAGGGAACAATGAATTGCCTCCTGAAAGCTCAGCAAAAACAGGACCCGCCACCCTTGAAGAACAGACCCTCATGTACGTCATGTGGTACCAACTATAAAGTCCTATCAGAAGTGCAGGACTGTGGATTGGGCCACAAAAACTTCCATTTTTAAACATTTCGAACCCAGCACAATATATTGATAATCTATGAGGAGCCTCATAGATTATCAACTACCATTTAACGTCTCCAATGCTGCTGACCCTGTAGTTATCACTAGAAGTCCTTTGCCACCCTTCATATCTATATATGTACAAATTTTTTACATGAAATTAACATTTCTACAGGTACAGTACGTCCTGCCATGTGAAGATTACAGTATACAAGCCTTGACACATAGAAGAAAAATATGTCAAAACCTCTCAATGTATGTGAAGATACAGAATTTCAAAAACAGAGATTAGGGTCTTCGTGACCGCAATGTCCCTCTCATCACAACATGTTTTATGTCATTTTCAATAGTTTGGTAACCTGGTTGTATTTATGATGGGCCCAGGAGACAGCGGAGTGTTAAAATATTATTGCTGGTCTTAGTGGTGCTTGAGCGCTTCTTTCCTCTGGGTGACTTAAAGGTGATGTCCACTTTGGACAAGCCCTTTTTGTTAAAAGAGTCCTCTGATGATCAGCTAGTCAGAGCTGATCTTGCTGCTGAGACCCCTAACAATCAGCTGTGATCTGTTGTCGAACCCAGCAGCAAGTGTTCAATTTCCCTGCAGCGCCACCACAGGTAAAATGAAGCATGACACAAATCTCATTGGAATTAATGGAATGTCTGTGTAATGTACGGACTGTCAGGTCCTCCAGAGTGAGAGGCGCATTTTGTCGCCTTTTCCACTCTGTCATCTGGCTAATGGATAAGGGTGCTGAATAGGGAACCCCCTATTAATTATTTTTATAAATTACAGGATAGTTGCTTCTTACAGTGATTTTTTTGACAGGTACAGAACACATTTCCAACATCCCAGTAGTAGCAAACATATACAAAATATTTTTTTTAGTATGTAGACCAGTAAATCTAAAATACAAGATGCCTCATGTAACAGAACAGCTCCAAACAGGTTTCCGGAACTTCCTGTCTTTTGAAGAACACAGCATGGGTCTGCTGATATTGTCAAAAACTTCTACTGGGGAAAGCTTATCGTAGCCTGTGACATTGTCTATATATATACAATTTAACACAGTAGATGAATATATATATATATATATATATATATATATATATATATATATATATATATATATATTCATCTACTGCGTTAAATTGTATTTTAGGTTATGTGGTTCTGTGATACAATAGAAAGCATGACTAAAAATGGGCATGGGCCGTCATACAACTTTTTGGGCCATCATTAATTTCAATAAACTTCAGAAAGTATTTAAAACTGCTGATCTGAAATGACTTCATACTCCGTATCAAACCTATAGAGTGGCCTTGTCCTTATATAAGTCAGCCAGCCGTTAAAAAGGTTATTTGTTTTCTCAGTGATGTTTATGTTTAATGCCCTTGGGGGTTCACACAAAGCTGTAATTTTAGGGTTATTCCCCCTTTTTAGAAAGAACGGCTCAATGACCACATGTAATTTACATTGGAAACCAAGTCAAAATGAAAGAGGTTGTACGAGATTCGAAAAAAAGGGTCTGTTTTAAAAAACAAAAACAAAAAAAAAACAGCGCCACTCTTGTCCAAGGGCTGTATTTGGTATTGCAGCATGGCCCCATTCAGCACAGGGCAGCTTTTTTGCATTGCAGGCATGGATCGGGCAATGGATTGAAAGGAAATTGAAATGGTGTGTCTACTCAGGGAAAAGCTAACAAAAATGAAAGACAAATAAAAAAATCAGTCCATATTTAGTGGTGGAAAAATTTCAGGGTAGAAGTTTGTAAACTGCAACGTACAAGAAGGCAAATAATTTCTATGATGAATCAAATTGTCATTGTTTTTTAATGTTTTTATATAGTTTGTCTTTCTTATTTAAATAAAAAGTTCATAAATAAAGTGGTACTTGGAAATGAAGAAATATTCTGTTTCTTTTTTTCCCTTCATGAGGGTCATCCACTGATCAACAGAACGAAGGGGCGACAGCACTTAAGGCCCTTTTACACCGGCCGATAGTCGGCCGGTGCAGCGAGCGCCGATCAATGAGACAGTTCAATGATTGCAAGGAGCTATTTATGGGGGTGAGCTCTCATTACTCCGATCGCTCGTCCCCATACATTTGTATCATGTCTCCCTGTTTACACAGAGGGATGTGCTGCTGACAACGATAATATTTTACCTTTCTACGTTATTTTATATTCTACAATATGAACTAGTAGACTTTGTATGGTAAAAATCCATTGCTTCCTGCCAGTGACATCATCATCCTGAAAGTCCCAGGTACAGTGTGACTAAGCAATGATAAGGATAAAATAGATCATTTCATTTTGGGATTTTCAGTTCTGATGCAAGACTGCGTGAGACATTTACAAATTTTTCCTCCTTGACCTTATCGCCTGATTTCCACATAAACAAGGAACAAGCGGCAAAAAAAGCATAGGGTCCTGTGAGGGTCTCAGGGAAGTGATTGTACACAGGGGTCAGAAAGTCCCAATAGACTATAATTTAGATATATGATACATGGCGAATGTCCCATCTGCAGGGTGGTATAGATTGGATATATGATATATGGAGTATGCCCCTCCCTCTGGGTTGGTATAGATTAGATATATGATACATGGAGTATGCCCCTCCCTATGTAAGAAGGTATAGTTTAGATACAGTATATGATTCATGGACTAATCCCCTCCCTCTGTAGGATGATATAGATTAGCTATATGATACATGGACTATTCCCCTCCCTCTGTAGGTTGGTATAGATTAGATATAGGATAAATGGACTATTCCCCCCCCCTCTGTAGGATGGTACCGATTAGATATAGGATACACGGACTATTCCCCTCCCTCTGTACGATGGTATAGATTAGATAGATGATACATGGACTATTCCCCTCCCTCTGTAGGATGGTATAGATTAGATATATGATACATGGACTATTCCCCTCCCTCAGTAGGATGGTATAGATTAGATATATGATACATGGACTATTCCCCTCTCTCTGTAAGAAGGTATAAATTAGATATAGGATACATGGAGTATGCCCCTCCCTCTGTAGGGTGGTATAGATTAGATATATGATACATGGACTATTCCACTCCCTCTGTAAGAAGGTATAAATTAGATATAGGATACATGGAGTATGCCCCTCCCTCTGTAGGGTGGTATAGATTAGATACAGTATATGATATGTGGTCTGTTCCCCTCCCTCTGTAGGATGGTATAGATTAGATATATGATACATGGACTATTCCCCTCCCTCTGTAGGATGGTATAGATTAGATATAGGATAAATGGACTATTCCCCTCCCTCTGTAGGATGGTATAGATTAGATATATGATACATGGAGTATTCCCCTCCCTCTGTAGGATGGTATAGATTAGATATATGATACATGGACTATTCCCCTTCCTCTGTAGGATGGTATAGAATAGATATATGATACATGGACTATTCCCCTCCCTCTGTAGGATGGTATAGATTAGATATATGATACATGGACTATTCCCCTCCCTCAGTAGGATGGTATAGATTAGATATATGATACATGGACTATTCCCCTCTCTCTGTAAGAAGGTATAAATTAGATATAGGATACATGGAGTATGCCCCTCCCTCTGTAGGGTGGTATAGATTAGATATATGATACATGGACTATTCCACTCCCTCTGTAAGAAGGTATAAATTAGATATAGGATACATGGAGTATGCCCCTCCCTCTGTAGGGTGGTATAGATTAGATACAGTATATGATATGTGGTCTGTTCCCCTCCCTCTGTAGGATGGTATAGATTAGATATATGATACATGGACTATTCCCCTCCCTCTGTAGGATGGTATAGATTAGATATAGGATAAATGGACTATTCCCCTCCCTCTGTAGGATGGTATAGATTAGATATAGGATACATGGAGTATTCCCCTCCCTCTGTAGGATGGTACCGATTAGATATATGATACATGGACTATTCCCCTTCCTCTGTAGGATGGTATAGAATAGATATATGATACATGGACTATTCCCCTCCCTCTGTAGGATGGTATAGATTAGATATATAATACATGGACTATTCCCCTCCCTCTGTAGGATGGTATAGAATAGATATATGATACATGGATTATTCCCCTCCCTCTGTAGGATGGTATAGAATAGATATATGATACATGGACTATCCCCTCCCTCTGTAGGATAGTATAGATTAGATATAGGATACATGGACTATTCCCCTCCCTCTGTAGGATGGTATAGATTAGATATATGATACATGGACTATTCCCCTCCCTCTGTAGGATGGTATAGAATAGATATATGATACATGGACTATTCCCCTCCCTCTGTAGGATGGTATAGATTAGATATATGATACATGGACTATTCCCCTCCCTCTGTAGGATGGTATAGAATAGATATATGATACATGGACTATTCCCCTCCCTCTGTAGGATGGTATAGAATAGATATATGATACATGGACTATCCCCTCCCTCTGTAGGATGGTATAGATTAGATACAGTATATGATATGTGGTCTGTTCCCCTCCCTCTGTAGGATGGTATAGATTAGATATATGATACATGGACTATTCCCCTTCCTCTGTAGGATGGTATAGAATAGATATATGATACATGGACTATTCCCCTCCCTCTGTAGGTTGGTATAGATTAGATATAGGATAAATGGACTATTCCCCTCCCTCTGTAGGATGGTACCGATTAGATATAGGATACACGGACTATTCCCCTCCCTCTGTACGATGGTATAGATTAGATATATGATACATGGACTATTCCCCTCCCTCTGTAGGATGGTATAGATTAGATATATGATACATGGACTATTCCCCTCCCTCAGTAGGATGGTATAGATTAGATATATGATACATGGACTATTCCCCTCTCTCTGTAAGAAGGTATAAATTAGATATAGGATACATGGAGTATGCCCCTCCCTCTGTAGGGTGGTATAGATTAGATACAGTATATGATATGTGGTCTGTTCCCCTCCCTCTGTAGGATGGTATAGATTAGATATATGATACATGGACTATTCCCCTCCCTCTGTAGGATGGTATAGATTAGATATAGAATAAATGGACTATTCCCCTCCCTCTGTAGGATGGTACCGATTAGATATATGATACATGGACTATTCCCCTTCCTCTGTAGGATGGTATAGAATAGATATATGATACATGGACTATTCCCCTCCCTCTGTAGGATGGTATAGATTAGATATATGATACATAGACTATTCCCCTCCCTCAGTAGGATGGTATAGATTAGATATATGATACATGGACTATTCCCCTCCCTCTGTAGGATGGTATAGAATAGATATATGATACATGGATTATTCCCCTCCCTCTGTAGGATGGTATAGATTAGATATATGATACATGGACTATCCCCTCCCTCTGTAGGATAGTATAGATTAGATATAGGATACATGGACTATTCCACTCCCTCTGTAAGAAGGTATAAATTAGATATAGGATAAATGTGGTATGCCCCTCCCTCTGTAGGATGGTATAGATTAGATACAGTATATGATATGTGGTCTGTTCCCCTCCCTCTGTAGGATGGTATAGATTAGATATAGGATACACGGACTATTCCCCTTCCTCTGTAGGGTGGTATATATTAGATATATGATACATGGACTATTCCCCTCCCTCTGTAGGATGGTATAGATTAGATATAGGATACACGGACTATTCCCCTCCCTCTGTACGATGGTATAGATTAGATATAGGATACATGAACTATTCCCCTCCCTCTGTAGGATGGTATAGATTAGATTTAGAATACACGGACTATACCCCTCCCTCTGTAGGATGGTATAGATTAGATATATCATACATGGATTATGCCCCTCCCTCTGTAGGATGGTATAGATTAGATATATGATACATGGACTATTCCCCTTCCTCTTTAGGATGGTATAGATTAGATATATTATATATGGACTATTCCACTCCCTCTGTAAGAAGGTATAAATTAGATATAGGATAAATGTAGTATGCCCCTCCCTCTGTAGGATGGTATAGATTAGATACAGTATATGATATGTGGTCTGTTCCCCTCCCTCTGTAGGATGGTATAGATTAGATATATGATACATGGACTATTCCCCTCCCTCTGTAGGATGGTATAGATTAGATATAGGATACACGGACTATGCCCCTCCCTTTGTAGGGTGGTATATATTCGATTTAGGATACATGAACTATTGCCCGAACACTGTAGGATGGTATAGATTAGATATATGATACATGGACTATTCTCCGCCATCTGTAGGATGGTATAGTTTAGATATATGATACATGGACTATTCCCCTTCCTCTGTAGGATGGTATAGATTAGATATAGGATACACGGACTATACCCCTCCCTCAGTAGGATGGTATAGATTAGATATATGATACATGGACTATTCCCCTCCCTCTGTAGGATGGTATAGATTAGATATATGATATATGGGCTATTCCCCTCCCTCCCTCTGTAGGATGATATAGATTAGATATAGGATACATGGACTATTTCCCTCCCTTTGTAGGATGGTATAGATTAGATATATGATACATGGACTATTTCCCTCCCTCTGTAGGGTGGTATATATTAGATATATTATATATGGACTATTCCCCTCTCTCTGTAAGAAGGTATAAATTAGATATAGGATACATGGAGTATGCCCCTCCCTCTGTAGGTTGGTATAGATTAGATACAGTATATGATATGTGGTCTGTTCCCCTCCCTCTGTAGGATGGTATAGATTAGATATATGATACATGGACTATTCCCCTCCCTTTGTAGGATGGTATAGATTAGATATATGATATACGGACTATTCCCCTCCCTCTGTAGGAAGATATAGATTAGATATATGATACATGGACTATTCCCCTCCCTCTGTAGGTTGGTATAGATTAGATATAGGATACATGGACTATTCCCCTCCCTCTGTAAGAAGGTATAGATTAGATATAGGATACATGGCATATGCCCCTCCCTCTGTAGGATGGTATAGAATAGGTATATGGTACATGGAGTATCCCCTCCCTCTGTAGGATGGTATTGATTAGATAAAGTATATGATACATGGACTATTTCCCTCCCTCTGTAGGATGGTATAGATTAGATATATGGACTATTCCCCTCCCTCTATAAGAGATTATAGATTAGATACATGATACGTGGTCTATTACCCTCCCTCTGTACAGGGCCGGACTGGCCATCTGGCAGTTCTGGCAAATGCCAGATGGGCCAGTGAACAGTGGGCCGTCTGCTTGTCGTCGAAACGATTAGTGTCTCAGGCGGCAGGGTACAGCATTTCTAAGGGGGCGGCACAGCAGGAAAAGATGCTGTTTTTCCACAGCGGAATTTCTGCTAGTTTCTGCGGCATTGCTGCAGAAATTTTCTGCTGCAATTCCAATACGCGCGGACAACCACTTATGATGCAGATTATCCACAACGCAATCCATTGGTAAAATATGCAGTATTTAAACTACGAGTGAAATAAGTACAACAGCTATAGCGTTCTGCACTCACACCCACTTTTATATATATATATATACAGGGCTGCCATCAGGAATTTCTGGGCCCCATACTGCCAATGAGTCTGGGCCCCCGCCCCCCTCGTTATTAGGAGGGGGGGTGAAATGTAAAGGGGCGGGAGGTAGGGCACATTAAAAAGAAAACTCTTTGGAGGAGCAGGGCAGAGACAGGAGGTGGGTGTCGGAGGGCAAAGGGGAGAAACTAAGTGCCAGGGCTGGGAGAACTGAAGGTAGCAGTGGTAGCCAGGGGGGAGACGCAACCTCACAGGGGCTCTGTGGAGTGACAAGGAAGAGACAAGAGACAGCGGCTCTGTGGGGGGCAAAAAGGGAAAGTGAGTGTGTGTGTGTGTGTGTGTGTGTGTGTAGAATCTGTCAGGGTGTAGGAGGGCAATATAAACAAAAATCATTGCACTGAAGCCCTATACACAGCAGAGTCACTCACCAAAATGTAGTCCCTAAGATCTCCCACCGCCACGGGCATGTCTGGATGATGCTTTTGCATTCTCTTCACACGCTGCACACACGTTATCTGTGTGTAGCGCTATCTACAGGGGGCTGTGTGTGGCGCTATCTGCAGGGGTGGGTGAGGCGCTATCTACAGGGGGGGTGTGTGGCGCTATCTACAGGGTGGGTGTGGCGCTATCTACATGGGATTGTGTGGCGCTATCTACATGGGATTGTGTGGTGCTATCTACAGGGGGCAGTGTGTGACACTATCTACAGGGGAGTGTGTGTGTGGCGCTATCTACAGGGGGTATGTTCGGCGCTGACTACAGGGGAGTGTGTGGCACTCTCTACAGGGGATTCCAGTCCAGGAGGAGACCCTGACCTCACTGTCCATATATGGACAGTGACCTCAGGGGCTACCTCTAGGAGAGGAATCCCCGACCAGAGTGTCGGCAACTCTCTGGCCGGGGATTTCGCTCCTGGATGGGTGAATGGCAGAGCAGGAAGCTGATACTTTCCTGCTCTGCCATAGTATTCAATTGTATCTGCATCCTGTGGACGCAGATACAATTGAATATGGCAGTGGCTGAGACACGTCTGGGACAGTAATTTGCCGGGACTGCCTCTTTAGATTCAGGACAGTCCCTGCAAATTCAGGACTGTTGCTAACTATGCCTCCGGTATAAGCTTTCTCCCCCTACCCAGGTATACTCTCTCCTTCCCCTACCCCTCCCCATGTATAATTTCTCCCCTCCCTTTTCACCCAATTATTACCCCCCCCCCCCATTGTATAATGCCTCCTCCAGTGGAGGGATGTCACGATACCAGAATTTGGACTTCGGTACCGATGCTTTGTGTAGTATTGCGATTTCGATAACAAAGCGATACTTTGCCAACAGTAATAAAAAAAAAAAAACAGTTCTTCCATTTCTGATGTGAGGCGCGAGGTGTGATGGTAAATTTAACCTCCATGTGCCTCACATTAATAGTAATTAACCCCATCATGTTCCTCAATTATAAAGGGTTAATGTGTAAGGTACATGATGGGGTTAATTACTATTAATGTGAGGCACATGGAGGTTCAAAATTCATAATACCTCGTGCCTCACATTAATAAGTGAAAGAAGTTTTTATTTTATTTTTTACAACGTACACATCATAAATGATGCAAAAAAATTGTTGTGCAGGTTATTACAGCCGCGCCAATAATGAATGTGTATATTTTATGTATTGAGACTTATTTTAATGTGTTTTGTAAAAAAGGTGTATGTGTATTTTTTTTAAATTTAACATTACTTTATGTTTTTACTTTCTTTTTGAAACTTTAATGTACTGGTATATATCTATATACGGATAGTACACAGGCAGTTGTTAGGACAGACCTGAGTATGCCCTAACAGGAAATATGGTAAGACAGCCCTGGGGTCCTTCATTGGACCTTGGGCTGTCTGCCCATATATGGTATGTCCCTCAATCGCGTCACAGGGATTCCTGTGACGTGATCCAAGGGGCATCCCCCCTTCTTATTTTCCCCTGAATGCTGCAGTCAGCTTTGATCGCAGCATTCAGGGGAATAGCGACAGAGATGAGAGGTTTCTTTGATCTCTGCCTTTATAGAGTGGGACTGCGGCTGTGTAATACAACCATTGCCCCGCCCCGCACGCGGTCAGCACGAGGTGATGCGGGCGGCGCTGCACTAATGAGCGGCGGTTCTGGCACTGAAGACAGAACATGTGGGGGTGTTTTGTAGTGCGCCCGCCATGTTCTGTTTTCAGTGCCGCCGCTCATTAGTGCAGCGCTGGCCGCATCACATAATCCTGGCGGCGCGCACATGTCTGGACTCCGGAGCAGGGCCGTGACTGTGTTACACAGCCGCAGCTCCGCTCTCATACATTCATGTATTACAATATTGAGCTGTGCGGCCGCACAGCTTAGTATCGAAATACATGAAATAACGGTATTGAACCGTTTGGGGGTGCACGGTATCGAAACCGTATCGAAGTTTTGATGCATCGTGCATCCCTACTCAAGTGCCATCCGCCCTCCATTATTATCTCCTTCCCACTCTAGCATCATTTCCCTCCCTACCCAATGCCATCTCACTGCCCCATTATCATCTCCCTGCCCCCATTATCATCTCCCTGCCCCATTATCATCTCCCTGCCCCCATTATCATCTCCCTGCCCCCATTATCATCTCCCTGCCCCCATTATCATCTCCCTGCCCCCATTATCATTTCCCTGCCCCCATTATCATCTCCCTGCCCCCATTATCATCTCCCTGCCCCCATTATCATCTCCCTGCCCCCATTATCATCTCCCTGCCCCCATTATCATCTCCCTGCCCCCATTATCATCTAACTCTACCCCCTCCCCATAGAAAGCACGTCTGTATTGGTTCACACTGCAGCATAGGATTGTATCATTCAGCTCCACGACTCTCCTGTCCTGTGTAAACAGAGGGAGAAGACAGGTTTATTGCCACATGTTACACAGGACGGGAGATAAGAGCCATAGAGCTGATACAATCCTATGCTGCGGTGTTAACATAATACAGAGGTGGGTAAGATATTTACTTTCTATGGGGGCAGGAGGAGATTTTCTCAGCAGGCTCCGGGCAGCAGCAGCCGGACACAGACAGAACTTAGTACTCACTGTGTCTGAAGAAGAAGACGACGACTGCTGCTGCTGCTGGACGTATCCTCCGAGGCTGAGCTCATAACTCCACCCCTTGTCTCCTCCCCACATGCTGTCACACTGTTGCGGAGGAGGAGGGGCAGGCACATGTCACTCTCCAGCGGGCCCTTACGATTTTATTCTGATGTAATGAACGGGCCCCTCCTTCGTGATGGGACCTGTTCCTTTCACCGAAATGAAATCGTAAGAGTCACACTGCCGTGAGTATATTCATTCCAGCGGCAGAGTGCGGGCCCCTTTTTTTAAAATGTATGCCCGGGCCCCTCACTGCAGTACCCCCAGTCCCCCCCTGATGGCGGCCCTGTATATATATATATATATATGTACACCCGGTCAAGGTCACCAGGAGAAAAACATGGGGATTGCAACCCACATCGTACAGAAGTGATTCCTGCGTTCAACTCGAATCATGCAAGCTGTGAGATAGCTGCACAGCAGCTTTACAAGGACACATTTTTCACCTCTTTTAAAAAAGGGTAATCGGACCTTCAACAAGAAAAACTTTAGATCACATTGGGGAGGGCAGCAGCGTGACAGCGTGACAGTGTGGTGGCTTGGGGCTTAAGTGCCTAGGCCTTGTTTGCTATTGAGTTAGCCCATGTCCCTAGGTTCAAAGCATCTGCTTGTGTGGTAGACGGCGGTCTCCTTACTTATACGAGTTTGTTGCTTGTTGCTTGTTGCTTGTGCATGAAGGTGATAACATTTTTCCAACAATTTTGGCAAGCGGCTGACGTTCAACAGGGCAATGCGTTTCCCCTTTAAAAGGATACCTCGCCTTGTGAATCTAAACTGGTGAAAGACTTTCAAAACTGAGACACAAGGAGGCGATCCTGGTGTAGAGCCCGAATGTTCCTGACTCCTCTTATTCATCAGCAGAGAACATTACCAGTGTACTACTTCTGCTGTTGAGAGCCGGCCACAAACTCTTCCAAAGATGAAATGTTCTTATTCCTGCTGGAAGTAATGATTACATTTTGTCTTATAGGAGCAATAAGGAAGTCCTGAGCTGGTGGCCTGGTGCTTGAGCTGCACCCTAACAGTCTTCTGTTTAGACCCTGGTTCAAATCCTGATGTGTGGCCTTGGCAAAAACAGTACTCTGCTGGGTGGTGTTTATAGTGGTGTGGAGGCAGCGCAGTGAGATTGTTGCTGCATAAGAAATTTACTTGTATGAAGAAAGTTACTTATGCAGCTGTCTCTTTTGAGACAGCTGTGCTTATATAGTATATTATTACAGAATTCAGCAATATACTCATCACTCAAACAGGTATCATAATCCATCCCTCAATAGGTGGCACTTTGGGAAAGGGGGAGCAGCCCAAGGTCACCAGGAGGACAACATGGGGATTGGAACCCACATTGTATAGAAGTGATGCCTGCACTCAACTCAGATCACGCAAGCTGTGAGCTAGCTGCATGGCAGCCTTACCAGGACACATTTTTCACATCTTTTAAAAAAGGGGTACATGGACCTTCAACAAGAAAAGCCTTAGACCACATTGGGGGGCGGGGCAGCAGCTTGACAGTGTGTTGGCTTGGGGCTTAAGTGCCTAGGCCTGGTTTGCTATGGAGTTAGCCCATGTTCCTAGGTTCAAAGCATGCTGTGTGGTAGATGGCAGTCTCCGCACTTATATGGGTTTTGTGCTTGGTGATGTTTTTCCAACAATTTTGGCAAGCAACTGATGCTCAACAGGACAATGCATTTCTGCTTTAAAAGAATGCCTCGCCTTGTGAACCTGCACTGGTGAAGACTTTCAAAACTGAGACACAAGGATGAGATCCTGGGGATAGAACCAACACATCCCTGACACTTCTAGTTTATCAGCAGGGTACATTACTAGCGTGCTACCTCTGCTGTCAATGGCCAGCTACAAACTCTTCCAAAGATGACATGTTCTTATTCCTGCTGGAAGTAATGATTTAATTTGGTCTTATGGGGACAATAAGAAAGCTAAGATGCCAAAGTGAGGTAGTGGTGTGGAGAGGTGGTGTGGTGATTAAGTGGTGTCTGAACAGTGAGTGTCTTCTGTGCTGTCCTTGGTTCAAATCCTGATGTTTGGATTGTCCAAAATGGTACTCTGCTGGGTGGTGTTTATAGTGGCGTGGAGGCAGTGCAGAAAGAAAGTAAGTTACTTCTTATAGTGTAGATTATTACAGATTTCAGCAATATATTCATCACTCAAACAGGTATCATAATCCATCCCTCCATGGGTGGCACTTTGGGAAGGAGGGAGCTGCCCAAAGTCACCAGGAGGACAACATGGGGATTAGAACTCACTTATGTACAGAAGTGATTCCTGCATTCAACTGGGATCACGCTAGCTGCACAGCAGCTTTACAATGTTGCCTTTTTCACCTCTTTTAAAAACGGGTAATCGAACCTTCAACAAGAAAAACCTTGGACAACATTGGGACATAACAGCAGGGTGTCTTGCGGGTTAACTGCTTTTAAGACTGGAGATCCTGGAGATAGAACTCACATGGTCCTCACACCAGTAATTTATTAGCAGAGATCTTTACCAGTGCGCTACCTCTGCTTTCAACTGTTGCCAACAAATTCTTCCAAAGACAAAATGTTCTTATTCCTGCTGGAAGTGACATTTACATGGTCTTATGGGGACAATAAGAAACCCCAGAGATCAGCCTGCGCTGGTGGCCTAGTGCTTAAGCAGGGTCTTCAGTGTAGACCCTGGTTCAAATCCTGAAGTGTTGCCTTGTCTGAGAGGATACCTTGCTGGGTGTAGTGAGGAGGTTGCTGCATAAGAAAGTTACTTATGCAGCTGAACCAGTTCTCTTTTACAGAACATTATTGCAGATTTCAGCAATATACTTATCACTCAATCAAGTATCACGTTCCGTCACCCGTAGGTGTAGGATGGTATAGATTAGATATATGATACATGGACTATTCCCCTCCCTCTGTAGGATGGTATATATTAGATATATGATACATGGACTATTCCCCTCCCTCTGTAGGATGGTATAGATTATAGCGATGAGTCAAGAACTCTGCCCCTTCTTCTGAGAGGTAACACAGACAGGAGAATGCTGAGACATTGTAATTGAGACCTGGCAATGTTACATGCTGTGCCCATCATTGCTACATTGTGACTCAGACGCATCATGCCCATGGTTTGTTGGATTTAGTGCAATCATGATAAATATGACAAACGAGAATCACAAGAAATTCATTTCCCTGGGTTGTGGATCGCTCACATTCCCCGGGTGTAAAGTACAAAGCAGCCATTCCAGCTCTTATTCCACCCTGACATTACAGCCCGGCATTGCCCGCTGACAAATATCACTCTTCAAAGGACAGAAAAGCAGCTGCAGGTTCTAAATATAGCTCCAGAAGGGATACGACCGCCTTTATATGCCCCCACATTGAGGAGCACCCCCCGCCCCAGTTATCCGTTTCTACGTCCCCTCCATCTGATTCAGGCCTCATGTTTAGAGGATCCCGCAGATGATGATCAGTCAGGAAATCTTGACTTTCTGCAAAATCCTGATATGCTGACTACACAAAAGACTGACACTCTCCCCACATACTTTGTATTTAAATTTTCGCCATTCCCAAGATGTATGCCCCATTGAATGGGACCAATGTTATGGAAGTTAACACTGTTATAAGTGCACTATTATGGAGACACTGTGGAAGGTGATATTGTTATAAGTACACTGTTGCAGGCTGACTCTAAATGTAAGCACTGTTATGGAGGCACTGGTGGAAGCTGGTACTGTTATAAGTGCATTTTTGAAGGCCAGCTCTATATGGGACCACTGTTACGGAGGCACTGATGGAAATGAAAACTGTTATAAGTGTAACGTTGCAGGCTGGCTCTATATGGGAGCACTGTTATGGAGGCACTAGTGGAAGCTGGTACTGTAAAAAGTGTATTCTTGCAGGCTGGACTGTATATGAGCATTGTTATTGACGCACTAATGGAAGCTGACACTTATAAGTGTATTGTTGCCGGCTGGGTCTATATGAGAGCACTGTTAGGGTATGTTCACACACACTATTTCCGGACGTAATTCGGGCGTTTTAACCCCCGAATTACGTCCGAAATTACGGCTTGAATGCGTTGACAAATATCTGCCCATTGAAAGCAATGACGTTTGTCTGTACACACGAGGCGTATATTTACGCGCCGCTGTCAAAAGACGGCGCGTAAATAGACGCCCGCGTCAAAGAAGTGACCTGTCACTTCTTGGGGCGTAATTGGAGCCGTTATTCATTGACTCCAATGAAAAGCAGCGCCAATTACGTCCGTAATGGACGCGGCGTTCAAGCGCCTGCACATGCCGTTACGGCTGAAATGACGGGGCTGTTTTCTCCTGAAAACAGCCCCTGTAATTTCCGCCGTTACGGACGCTGTAGTGTGAACATACCCTTATGGAGGCACTGGTGGAAGCTGACACTCTTATAAGTGTATTGTTGCAGGCTGGGTCTATATGAGAGCACTGTTATGGAGGCACTGGTGGAAGCTGACACTCATAAGTGTATTGTTGCAGGCTCTCTCTATATGGAAGCACTGTTATGGAGGCACTGGTGGAAGCTGAAACGGTTATAAGCACTCACTGCTGCTGGACAGCTCTTAAGGGAGGCTATATGATTAGCTTTGTTGTGGAGGCAAAGTAGATAACTCTTTTATAGTGGCACCTAAAAAATGTAGTAAGGGCTGTACATCATCCAACATGTACCTCCTTGTCATCTTCAAAAGCTGGAGATACGCACTTACCCCCCCCCATTCCCCAGCAACTTCCACAAATTTTATTAGTTAGCGGAGAGTCGCTAAAAAAGATTGTCTCCTGCTCCGGCATATCTGGCCCTTCCATGTATTACATTTATTGAAATGGTCGGAATCAGGAACGGACTTTGATCCAATAATTGGCCGAAAAAGTCTAGCACAAGACAACCCCATTTGGAGGTGACTGGAGCCAATCACTTGCCACTAACGTCTATTTCTTATGGGTTGATTTACAAATAATATATTAGATCTTATTGATCTGTCCTTTGTGTGCAATGATCGCCACAAAGATTATGATACAATTAAAGTGAACATGCTCATTTTCTATATAGATGGAGGGTGGGCCCTCAAGATGATATCCTCTGGTGGGCCCAGGGTACCCCAATCTGAAATACTTCAATGTATGGCCATCTGCAGCTTCCCCCAGGAATGATAGCTGATCGCCCGGGGTTCTGGAGGCGGGACTAGTGGCGATCAGCTGATCGCCAAGTCAGCTTCAATCTGATCAAGGGGTCTTCATGACATAATACCCTTTGAAGATTGGTGCTATCCAGTGTGAAGTAAGTCGGCGCCCGCTATCCCAAAATTTAAAGAAGAATCAAGCCAATGGCATTAGTTACTAATATAAGCAACACAGTAATAATATCCGCACCTCAGTGAAATATCAACTTTGTTCAAAACCATGGCCGACTATAGTCCTGGGGTTTGCAATTTCTTTCACTAAGGGGGACTTGGCATAGAAACATTGAGAAATACTGTTCTAGATTCCAGCGGAGAAATAGTTCTGTATTTGAATGTTTTTTTTCCCTTGGTACTAGAACATATCACCCCCTGACCCTGAATGATATCATATTTTCCATACACAAATCCCCTCCACCCCTTAAGGGACAATCTTTGGGTGTCAGCTATAGAAGGAACACATCACCTTTGTCTTGTATGTTAAACTCAAAGCCTTTCTGCCTTCATTTTCCCGCACGGTAATAACTTCATTCCCTCTATACATGATATAGTGAGATGTTGGACTGGGAGAGGTCAGGCCCTCTGGGTCTACAGAGAAGAAACAGCTGTTTTTAGCTACAAAAACAGAAACGTCACGTGGTGGACTTCCTGCCTCTGGCTACAAAACCGCAAGAGGGGGGACAGTGAGTTACTGAAGATAGTCTATGCCCATGCATGACACTAATACTAGTATATACTGCTGGACACTAATATGTGTAGTATACTGTGCTGAGATGTAGCAGAGCTGGTTGTGCCACTCTGTACAACTCATTTTGATATCACAAAGCGTTACCTGTGATTTGACATGGGACTGCAGATAAACCTACTGCTTTATTTTAAAAAGGTTTTCCCAGAAGCATAAATTATCTCCTATCCACAGGATAAGTAATCATTTTCTGATCGCTGGGGCCCCACCATTCGTGAAAACAGGGTTCCCGAAACCCCAGATCTTCCTCACTACACCCCCTGCAGCAAGGAGAAGCTTGAATAGAGCGGCGAACGAGAGTGCGCCCACCGCTCCATTAAATGTCCATGAGAATGATGGAAATAGTTGAGAGCTGTACTCTGCTTTTTCCGTCATGCCCACAGACTTGAATGGAGCGGCAGCGTACACGCTCAACCGCCGCTCCATTCAATGTCCTCCTCACTGCGGTCGAGCAGTTCAGAGGAACAAGAGATTCAGAACCCCCATTCTCACAATAAGAAAATTGCAACCCCCCACCCCAGCGATCAGAAAATGATCACCTAACCTGTGAATAGGTGATAATTTAAGATTCTAGGAAAACCCCTTTGGAGGGGTTGTCCGAGAGTATTTGTGTATTGTAGAGTAATTTAGCCTGGCAGGGATAATCCTCTGTACGCATTATAGTATAGCAGTGGTATATGTATTGTATCTGGACAGTATGAACATATTATAGTGCAGTAGTAGTAGTATTAGTCATACTAGTATATGTATGTAACATGGGCAATGTGTACACATTGTAGTAGTAGGAGTAGGAGTAGGAGTAGTAGTAGTAGTAGTAGTATTGTACCTGGACAGTGTGTACACATTATAGTGCTGAAGTAGTAGTAGTAGTAGTAGTTAGTAGAAGTAGGAGTAGTAGTAGTAGTAGTAGTAGTAGTATTGTACCTGGACAGTGTGTACACATTATAGTGTTGAAGTAGTAGTATATGCATGGTACCTGGGCAGTATGTACATATTATAGTGTAGTAGTAGTTGTAATAGTAAAAGTAGTAGTAGTAGTATTAGTCATACTAGTATATGTATGTAACATGGGCAATGTGTACACATTGTAGTAGTAGGAGTAGTAGTTGTAGTAGATGCATGTTACCTGGGCAGTATCTACAGGAGGGGTAGGAGTATATGCATGGTACCTGGGCAGTATGTAAATATTAAAGTGTAGTAGGAGTAGTAGTAGTAATAATAATAGCGGCAGCAGCAGTAGTAGTAGTAGCAGCAGCAGCAGCAGTATAGTAGTAGCAACAGCAGCAGCAGCAGTAGCAGCAGCAGCAGCAGCAGCAGCATATGCATGGTACCTGGGCAGTATGTACATATTATAGTGTAGTATTAGTAGTAGTAGTAGTAGTAGAAGTAGTAGTAGATGCATGTTACCTGGGCAGTATCTACAGGAGGAGGAGGAGGAGTATATGCAT